>NW_028160879.1:0-93451 GCF_964263955.1 Coregonus lavaretus
ATAAACGGAAAGAAACAAAATGTTAGTGAGAGAGACAGCAAGAGAGGGAGAACTAGTGAGTAAGAGACTGTTAGGGAGATAGACAGAATGAAAGAGGGAAGGTTTGTGAGAGAGCGAGAGAAACAGAGAGTAAGGGCAAGACAGAGAAAGAGAAAAGAAGAAATCGAGTGAAATAGAGAAAGTGAGTAAAGGAGAGAGAGACAGAGGGGAGAGATAGAGCGAGAGAAACACTAAGGTTCTAAGGGAAAGACAGAGAAAATGATAGAGGAACAGAATGCAAGGGAGAAACAGAGAGAAAGAGAGAGAGAGAGAGAGAGAGAGGCCTTTCTTCTGCATGGAATGGCTAATGAGAGCCCTGCGGAGCCTGGGTTTGCGCGCCGCGGCGGTAATGAACAGTGGCAGGCTTGCACGGCGCGCCCATGAGCTTTATTATTCACACGCATACATCAGAATACGGCAGAGGAAATTATGCAAATGCAGGAAAGAGAGGAGACGGCGAGAGAGATAAATGTAGAGGAGGTAGAGAGAGCGAGAGCGAGAGAGAGAGAGAGAGAGAGAGAGAGAGAGAGAGAGAGAGAGAGAGAGAGAGAGAGTGAGAGAGAGAGAGAGAGAGAAAGAGAGAGGGAGAGAGAGAGAGAGAGAGAAGGGAGGGGGCTGCTGGAAAGGAGAGGATTATTGAAGGGATGGAGGTGGTGGTGGATGAGAGGGGGGGGTCTCTATATAACAATTCTGATATCATTTTTAATATTGAAATAAAAGTGTGGACTGTTTTTGTAAAGGCTTATTTAACATTTATAGACAGCCACAGAGAAGAGTAGGTTGGGTTTCTTTCTCTTTTCTGTTTCCATTTGGCGAGGTGCTGGGCTTGTTGTGTACTGAAATCAGTGAAATAAAAAAACGATTTCAGATTCAAAAGGAGTGGTGTGTGTGGGTGGGGTCTGGTGTTTGTGTCTGTTTGTGTGTGTGTGCGTGCGTGTGTATGCTTGCGTAAGTGCATGTGTGTGTGTGCATGTGTGTGTGGGTGTGCGTGCATGTGTGTGCATGCATGTGTGTGTGTGCATGTTTGTGTGTGTGTGTGTGTGTGAGCGTGCATGTGTGTGTGTGCATAATGTGTGCGTGTGTGCCTACGGGCGTGCATGTACAGTATCTGTCTGTTAATTTGCATAGTCGTTGTGCTGGAAGAGAGAATCACGTCGCACAATTCCCTGGTTCCATAGACGCCTGGAAGACTGGCAGCTCTTTTCATGTCATTGTTTTCACTGGTTCTGGGGCATTGGATGAATCCCACTCAGGCAGCTCTTCACCAGGCCCAGGGCTTTGCACAGCTGGGCACCCACACTGACACCTGATGTCCCCCAAACCTGATGCCCACCCCTCGTCCCCTGGCTACACCATCACCACCAGTCAGCCACTGGCAGTATGGCGAAGCACAGTAAGCCCAGCCTGTCCTTTCCCATGCCAGGGCTGCCTGTTGTACCCTACCATAGAGTGGCATAGGACGAGGATGTCCGCTTGTGCCATCGTGGTTGTGTTTATGAAGATAAGGAAAGTCAACTCAATGGATTATAGGAATATTAATGATAGGAAGAGCGAAACTGTTGGACACACCTCCTTCCTCATACTCTTGTTCTCTCTCTCTCTCTGTTTATTCTGTCAGTTATCTTCCTTCTTCCTCTTGCCCTCTTTTCCCATTTTCCTCACTTCCTCTCTCCATCCTGCCTCACTTCCTCTCTCCATCCTGCTTCACTTCTTCTCTCCTTCCTGCCTCACTTCCTCTCTACATCCAGCCTCACTTCCTCTCTCCATACTGCCTCACTTTCTCTCATCGCCCTCAAGGAATCCCTTTCCCATATCCATCCGTCTATTTACAGTGCCTTCAGAAAGTATTTAAACCCTTTAACTTATTGCACATTTTGTTGTGTTACAGCCTGAATTGAAAATGGATTAAATGGTGTGTTTTTTTCACCCATCTACACACAATACCCCATAATGACAAAGTGAAAACATGTTTTTAGAAATTGTTGCTAATTTATTGAAAATGAAATATCTTATTTACATAAGTATTCACACCCCTGAGTCAATACATGTTAGAAT
The DNA here is from genome assembly GCF_964263955.1 of Coregonus lavaretus. NCBI lineage: Eukaryota > Metazoa > Chordata > Actinopteri > Salmoniformes > Salmonidae > Coregonus > Coregonus lavaretus. Next base: position 2,095 of record NW_028160879.1, read on the forward strand.
CACCTTTGGCAGTGATTACAGCTGTGAGTCTATCTGGGTAAATCTCTAAGAGCTTTGAACAGCCAGATTATACAATATTTGCCCATTATTCTTTTCAAAATTATTTTGAACTATTTTCAAGTCTTCCCATAGATTTTCAAGCAGATTTAAGTCAAAACTGTAACTCGGCCACTCAGAAACATTCACTGTCTTCTTGGTAAGCAACTCCAGTGTAGATTTGGCCTTGTGTTTTAGGTTACTGTCCTGCTGAAAGGTGAATTCATCTCCCAGTGTCTGGTGGAAAGCAGACTGAATCAGGTTTTCCTCCATTCCGTTTATTTTTTATCCTGAAAAAAGAGTCCTTAACGATTACAAGTATACTCATAACATGATGTAGCCTCCAATATGCTTGAAAATATGTAGAGTGGTACTCAGTAATGTGTTGTATTGGATTTGCCACAAACATAATACTTTGTATTCAGAGCAAAAAGTGAATTGCTTTGCCACATTTTGTGCAGTATTACTTTAGTGCCTTCTTGCAAACTGGATGCATGTTTTGGAATATTTTTTATTCTGTACAGGCTTCCTTCTGTGTCAATTAGGTTAGTTAGTATTGTGGAGTAAGTACTCAGTTTTCTCCTATCACAGCCATTAAACTCTGTAACTTTTTTCGAAGTCACCATTGGCCTCATGGTGAAATCCCTGAGCTGTTTCCTTCCTCTCCAGCATCTGAATTAGGAAGGACACCTGTATCTTTGTAGTGACTGGGTGTGTTGATACACCATCCAAAGTGTAATTAATAACTTCACAATGCTCAAAGGGATATTCAATGTCTGCTTTTTTATTTACCAATAGGTGCCCTTCTTTGCGAGGCATTGGAATAACAAAGGGGTTGAATACCTTTCATTTTTTATTAATTTGTAAAAATAAAAAATAAACATAATTCCACTTTCACAATATGGAGTATTTTTTTACATTTACATTTTTTGTCATTTAGCAGACGCTCTTATCCAGAGCGACTTACAGTTAGTGAATACATATTTTTATATATATACTGGCCCCCCGTGGGAATCGAACCCACAACCCTGGCGTTGCAAACGCCATGCTCTATCAACCGAGCTACATCCCTGCCGGCCATTCCCTCCCCTACCCTGGACGACGCTGGGCCAATTGTGCGCCGCCCATGAGTCTCCCAGTCGCGGCCGGCTGCGACAGAGCCTGGAGTATTGTGTGTAGGCCAGTGACAAAAACATATCAATTTAATCCATTTTAAATTCAGGCTGTAAAACAACAAAATGTGGAAAAAGTCAAGGGGTGTGAATACTTTCTGAAGGTACTGTACAACTTTCCAACCAGCTCTATATCTGCCTGCATATCATATTCCCTGCATCACTTCCCACCCATCTCACAACCATTCCTCTTAGTTCTCCTAACCAAGCTCCTCAGTTCCTTCAAATCTCTCTCTTATCCTGTTTTATTAATGGGGGAGTGCTATGATTCCAGCTCACTTCTGTTCCCCACCGTAGCTTACAGGGAACTGAGATGCTTGTAAGGAGGTGTCACGAGTGAAATTAATCACCGCTCGGTAGTTGTTGTTCCGTATATGGCTCTGTGAAGAGTGAAGAGTCGGTTGATGCGACCCTCTTTCGGATGCGTGCATCTCAATTGGTTGAAACTAGTGAACAATTCAACATAATTAATTTCCCTTGTAAAGGAAACATGTTGAGTCAACTCTTGCTTAGCGTTGAAATTCGATGCAGAGTACAACAGAACTTCACAGACAGCTTCAGTTCTGATATTCCATATTACTGAGTCTCGCACCCTCCACCAGTGTAGCTAGTCATAACAGGCTTTGTTTCCATGAAGACGAAAGACCAATGGTACTGTGTGTGCATCAATATAAACAGATGTGACCTTGAGTTGCTTTGATGTGCCAGAGGTCAATCCAGGGTAATTCGGTCACTTCTGGGAACAGAAGTCATAATTTTCAACTCCAGTGTAACCCTGTATATTTCCACTGTGGTCCTATCCATCATCTGACTTCTATGCTAGTAGGGCCTCTCTGCCCTCCTTGGTGTTTGCAGTCATTCTGACTAGACTGCCTATATAAAGACAGGCCAAGGCTGGAACCCAGGGTACAGTATTATTAACAGCCATGTTTCTGCCAGTTCGGATCGCAGCACCAAAGACGCATGGGTTAGTCCTTAGCTAGCAGCCATTTTGGGTTCACTGTGTTAAACCTTTGTAAGATTACTTCTTTGTTGGAAGTGAATTTCACTAAGATGTCAGGTGGATGTGCACCAAATACCACTGGATGTTGGTCAGAGGGAATGTATTCTAGGCACTTTAAACAATCGGAGCTGAACTTAGTTTGATTTTGAACTCTAGCTTAGAAGGCATCCATTTTGAATGCTTGTCAGCTTGGATGTTATTTCAAGGCATGCTTTTGCAGTCAGTGAACAGTCAGACAGCTACACTGTCTATTAGATAGTGCCTCCACTATTCTATGTCCTTAGTCAATGGGAGAGAAAGCATAAAATATGTCCCCTCTTCTCCTCTTTTGTAGCCATCAATCGCTCCATTACCCCATATCCATGTTTTGGGGTTGCCATGGCGGGCACCTCAAACTGTACTTACCCATCCTCCCTTTCCTCCATTTGCCCTGGCCTCCACTGACCTGGACTCCATCCTCCCTGGCCTCTACTGCCCTGCCCTCCGTCCTACCTGCCCTCCATCCTACCTGCCTTCCATCCTCCCTGACCTCCATCCTCCCTGCCTTCCATCCTACCTGCCCTCCATCCTACCTGCCCTCCATCCTATCTGCCCTCCGTCCTCCCTGCCTTCCATCCTACCTGCCCTCCGTCCTCCCTGCCTTCCATCCTACCTGCCCTCCGTCCTCCCTGCCCTCCGTCCTCCCTGCCCTCCGTCCTACCTGCCTTCCGTCCTCCCTAACCTCCGTCCTCCCTGCCTTCCATCCTACCTGCCCTCTGTCCTACCTGCCCTCCATCCTACCTGAACTCCGTCCTACCTGCCCTCCATCCTCCCTGCCCTCCATCCTCCCTGCCCTCCGTCCTCCCTGCACTCCGTCCTCCCTGCCCTCCATCCTACCTGCCGACTCCGTCCTCCCTGCCCTCCGTCATCCCTGCCCTCCGTCCTCCCTGCCCTCCATCCTACCTGCCGACTCCGTCCTCCCTGCCCTTTGTCCTCCCTGCCCTCCATCCTACCTGCCGACTCCGTCCTCCCTGCCCTCCGTCCTCCCTGCCCTCCATCCTCCCTGCCCTCCATCCTCCCTGCCCTCCGTCCTCCCTGCCCTCCGTCCTCCCTGCCCTCCATCCTACCTGCCAACTCCGTCCTCCCTGCCCTCCGTCTATCACTCTTTATCTTCCCCTCTTCTATTTTGATTTGTTTACTCCATTTCCGTTGTTGGTTTTTGAAGGGTTAACTGTCAGTGGTCTATCTTGGTAAAACGTTGTTATTTTTATTCACAGATTCAAAACACACACAAAATGGACGTTGGAGGCACCTGTCTCATTCCTGCATCACGGCCCTGTATGTGTGATGGAAGGTGATGCCCAGATCTGCTTGCTTTGCTCAAAATCTGCATGTCGTGAAAGGCTCATGAATAAGTAATCCCAATACGGCATCTCATGTAAATCCATGCAAATGAAGGCCCTAGGCCATATTGTTTTAGTGGCGAGCTGGGGCTGGCTGAGAAGTGTGTGTGTGTGTGTGTGTGTGTGTGGGTGGGTAGGTAGGTGGGAAGGTATATTTACAATGTGCTTGCATTGGTATGCATGTGCATAGCATAAGCGTATGTGTGCATGCGTGTGTGTGTTTACAGGTGGGTGTATATTTACAATAGCGCCTGTACATAGCCGCGAGATGTAGGGGTGCTGAGGGTGCTGGGCCTTTACTACTCTATTACTCTACTACTCTACTACTCTACTACTCTACTACTCTACTACTCTACTACTCTACTACTTGACTACTCTACTACTCTACTACTCTACTACTCCTGTATGAGCAGCGCAAAATAGCCATCAGCAGCGGGGAGAGAAATTCAGTGTGGGGATTGAGGGTAGGTATTGGTTGGTTTACGGTTGTGAAGAGGTTACTCTCAGACTCTCCATCTGACTCGATGTGGAGATACAGCCAGGCATTCATAACTGTTCCACTGGGTATTCAACGTTGAGCACTGACCTCAGTATGTCCTACCCATAATGCACCAGGGCTGTGTGTAAGTGGGAGTATGCAAATAAACAGTGTTAGTCTAAACGAGACTGTAATGCACATAATAATAGTTGTGTTATAGATACCAGATAAACATAACCGTTGCTTTCCAAACTTGTTTCGAACAAAATACACTGATGAGTATTTGAAGGTATTAGTTGGTGTTTACTGCAGCCCCACTTTCTTTTAAGGTCAACACCAGACTATTGCATTGCCCCCCCCCCCCCATCCCCCTCTGTCTCTCTCTGACTCTCTCTATCTCATCCCCCTCTGTCTCTCTCTGACTCTCTCTATCTCATCCCCCTTTGTCTCTCTCTATCTCATCCCCCTCTGTCTCTCTCTGACTCTCTCTATCTCATCCCCCTCTGTCTCTCTCTGACTCTCTCTATCTCATCCCCCTCTGTCTCTCTCTGACTCTCTCTATCTCATCCCCCTCTGTCTCTCTCTGACTCTCTCTATCTCATCCCCCTCTGTCTCTCTCTGACTCTCTCTATCTCACCCCCCTCTGTCTCTCTCTGACTCTCTCTATCTCATCCCCCTTTGTCTCTCTTCCGTCTCATCCACTCTCTCCATTCCTATCTCTCTCCCACACCCTTACACCCCCCCTCTCATCTACCTCCCACCCTTCTGTCTCTATGCCTCTGCCTCTCTCTACCACCCTCCCTTCCTCCATCCACCCCTCTCTCTACCACCCTCCCTTCCTCCATCCACCCCTCTCTCTACCACCCTCCCCTCCTCCATCCACCCCTATCTCTACCACCCTCCCCTCCTCCAGCCCTGTTTCTCCATCCAGCCAGATGGAGTCAGACACGGGCCCCTGGCTAGAGGGCTGGGGCTGGGGATGGATGGGGCTATGGGGTGGGGTATCTGCCGGTGTCTGGATGCTGGCTGCTGGAAGTGGGGTGGCAGCCCAGTCTTCTATAATTAGGCTACCCGCCGGTGTGTGTGTGTGGGTGCGCTCTCAGTGTGTGTTTGTGTGTGTGTGTGAGCGCGCGTGGGTGTGCACTTGTGTGTTCCTGTGCTTGGCGGTGTGTGTGTGTTGGCCTGGCAGTTTGTCTGTGTGTTAGGCTAGTGGGGTGTGTTTCTGTGGCTAATGGAGAGGAGCGGAGGAGAAGAGAAGAGAAGAGAGAAGAGGAGCAAAGGTGGTGTCAGGGGGGATGGAGCTGTCTCCACCCATGGTCAGCCTATATGCTATGCACATGGCCAGCCATATCCTCCGCAGTTACTGCCTACACTCTGCACTGCTCCTCTAACTGCCTCTGGGTTGGATGGCTCTGTCTGTGTATGTATGTATGTGTGTGTGTGTGTGTGTGTGTGTGTGTGTGTGTGTGTGTGTGTGTGTGTGTGTGTGTGTGTGTGTGTGTGTGTGTGTGTGTGACAGAGGAGAGGTGGCATAAGAGAGCGAGAGATAGAGGGAGAGAAAAAGAATGGATAGAGTGCACAAGAAATGCCATCATTTAGTAGAGCATCATCATTTTCTTCTTCATAAACAGATAATGTGATTAATAGAAAAGTAATACAACATAATGGCGCAGACAGACATGGTCGCCCTGTTTCTAGCTCCTAGCCAACTTTGCAGATTTTTTTTGTGTGTGTTTTTTCTTACATTACTTGCTCAGAATGTTCCTTGCATTATTACCTACAGCCGAAAATAACTTTTGGATATTAGATCGGCTGTCACTCACTAGCATTTCGACCAGAAATGTGACTTTCCTGAATTGAATCATTTGTTTGTACCCCCCGAGGCAATTCCACTCATCCCAGGGGCTGCTCCAAGACACCGTCGACGGAGAAGAGGAATACGGAGTGGGCTTTTAGTCCGACTCAGGAGGCGTGCATACCATCCACCGCTTCCTAGTATATTACTCACTAATGTTCAGTCTCTGGACAATAAAGTAGATGAGCTTAGGGCTAGGATTGCCTTCCAGAGAGACATCAGGGACTGTAACTTACTCTGTTTCATGGAATCATGGCTCTCTCCGGATATACTGTCCCCGTCCATACAGCCAGTGGGGTTCTCCGTACATCATGCGGACAGGAAGAAAGAAAGGTGGAGGTGGACGTTTCCTGATTAACTACCCATGGTGTGATTGTGGTAACGTTCAGGAACTCAAGTCCTTTTGTTCTCCTGATTTGGAATACCTCACCATCAAATGCCGACCGCATTACCTCCCGAGATAATTGTCTTCAGTCATTGTCACCGCTGTGTCTATTCCCCCTCAAGCCGACACCGCAACGGCTCTCAAGGAACTACACTGGACCTTGTGCAAACTGGAAACCGCATATCCCAAGGCCGCATTTATTGTAGCTGGGGATTTCAATAAAGCAAATCTGTGGAAAATGCTACCAAAGTTTTGTCAACACATCTCCTGCACTACTCGCTCATCGAGAACTCTTGACCATTGCTACTCCCCCTTCTGGGACGGCTACAGACGGCATCCCAAGCAGCGTCCTCAGAGCATGTGCAGACCAGCTGGCTGGAGTGTTTACAGGTATATTCAATCTCTCCCTATCCCAGTCTGTTGTCCCCACTTGCTTTAAGATGTCCACCATTGTTCCTGTACCCAAAAATGTGAAAGTAACTGAACTAAATGATTATCGTCCCGTAGCACTCACTTCTGTCATCATGAAGTGCTTTGAGAGGCTAGTTAAGGATCATATCACCTCCACCTTACCCAACACCCTAGACCCACTACAATTTGCATACCACTCCAACAGATCCATGAATGATGCAATCGCCATCGCACTCCACGCTGCCCTATCCCATCTGGACAAGAGGAATAACTTTGTAAGTGTCACGCCCTGGCTCTGGGGAGTCTAGTATGTTGAGCCAGGGTGTGAGTTTTCATTTGTTTATGTTCTAGTTGTTGTAATTCTATGTTGGCCAGGGTGGCTCCCAATCAGAGACAGCTGTAGCTCGTTGTCTCTGATTGGGAGTCATACTTAGGTAGCCGTTAGGCATGCATTATTTGTGGTTTCTTGTTCTTATTTGGTTCGTGTTCAACCGTAGACATCACGTTATCGTCTGTTGTTTTGATCGTGTGATCATTCGCTAAATAAATATGTTCACCTTCAACGCTGCGCATTGGTCCTCCTCCTTAGACGATCGTGACAGAAGAAACCACCAGAACTGGACCAAGCAGCCTAGTGAGGAGCAGAGTGGGTGGACTTGGCAACAGTGGAGGAAGAGCTTCGACTGGGTCAAGCCGAATGAGGAGCTGAATGGCGGAGACTGGAAGCAGAAGAGCGAGAGTCTGGCGAGAATTATCGAGGCCTGGCCCACGGGGAAGAGAGACTCCCAGAAATTTTTTAGGGGGGGGCTCACGACGTCGGACCAGCAGGAGGCCGCGATAGAGCAGCCCAGCGGGTTGCCAGAGGAGGCTGCCAGGTTACGGGGGCCACTGGTCGAAGAGGGGGTGGAAGATGTAGAGGCACGGCGAGAGGTACTGGCGTGTGTTGCCAGTCCGGTCCGGCCTGTTCCTGATCCCCACGTAGGGCCAGTGGTGTGTGTTCCCAGTACGGTCCGGCCTGTTCCTGCCACTCGCACCAAGTCTACGGTGCGCATCGCCAGCTCGGTCCGGCCCATTCCTGCTCCCCGCACCAAGTCAGTGGTGCGTTTCGTCAGCCCTGTCCGGCCCGTTCCTGCTCTCCGCACCAAGTCTGTGGTGCGCGTCGCCAGCCCAGTCCGGCCCATTCCTGCTCCCCGCACCAAGTCTGTGGTGCGTTTCGTCAGCCCTGTCCGGCCCGTTCCTGCTCTCCGCACCAAGTCTGTGGTGCGCGTCGCCAGCCCAGTCCGGCCCATCCAAGCTCCCCGCACCAAGTCAGTGGTGCGCTTCGTCAGCCCGGTCCGGCCCGCTCCTGCTCCCCGCACCAAGTCAGTGGTGCGTTTCGTCAGCCCGGCTCGGTCCGCTCCTGCTCCCCACACCAAGCCAGTGGTGTGCGTCGTCAGTCCGGCACGGCCCGTGCCTGTTCCACCGGTGGCGGGTCCGGCACCGGTCAGGTGCTGCGTCACGCCGGAGCTAGAGCAATCCGCTCCACCAGTGTTCAGTTCAGCTCTGGTCAGCAGGGCCAGACCGGACCAGGGGTACTTTGGGGGGTTAGAGAAGGAGTGGGGGTCATGTCCGGAGCCGGATCCGCCGCCGAGGCGGAGTGCCCACCCGGTCCCTCCCCTGTTGTATTTGGTTGGCGCGGTCGGAGTCCGCGCCTTTAGGGGGGGGTACTGTCACGCCCTGGCTCTGGGGACTCTAGTATGTTGAGCCAGGGTGTGAGTTTTCATTTGTTTATGTTCTAGTTGTTGTAATTCTATGTTGGCCAGGGTGGCTCCCAATCAGAGACGGCTGTAGCTCGTTGTCTCTGATTGGGAGTCATACTTAGGTAGCCGTTAGGCATGCATTATTTGTGGTTTCTTGTTCTTATTTGGTTCGTGTTCAACCGTAGACATCACGTTATCGTCTGTTGTTTTGATCGTGTGATCATTTGCTAAATAAATATGTTCACCTTCAATGCTGCGCATTGGTCCTCCTCCTTAGACGATCGTGACAGTAAGAATACTGTTCATCGACTACATCTCAGCCTTCAACACCATAGTGCCCTCCAAGCTCATCACTAAGCTTGGGTTCCTGAGTCTGAACCCTGCCCTGTCCAACTGGGTCCTGGACTTCCTGCCGGACCGACCCCAGGTGGTGAAGGTAGGCAACAACACCTCCACTATGCTGATCCGCAACTTGGGGGCCCCACAAGGGTGCATGCTCAGCCCCCTTCTGTACTCCCTGTTCACCCATGACTGCGTGGCCATGCATGTCTCCAACTCAATCATCAAGTTTGCAGACGACACAACAGTGGTAGCCCTGATTACCAACAATGACGAGACAGCCTACAGGGAGGAGGTGAGAGCCCTGGCGGAGTGGTGCCAGGTAAATAACCTCTCCCTCAACGTCAACAAAAAGGAGGTGATTGTGGACTTCAGGAGATAGCAGAGAGAGCACGCCGCCATCCACATCGACGGTGCCGCAGTGGAGAGGGTGAAAAGCTTCAAGTTCCTCGGCGTGTAATTCACTGACAACCTGTTATGGTCCATCTACACAGACAGTGTGGTGAAGAAGGTGCAACAGTGCCTCTTCAACCTCAGTAGGCTGAAGAAATGTGGCTTGCCCCCTAAAGCCCTCACACACCTTTACAGATGCTCCATTGAGAGCATCCTGTCGGGCTGTATCATCGTCTGGTACGGCAATTGACCGTCCGCAACCGTAGGGCTCTCCAGAGGGTGTTGCGGTCAGCCCAACTCATCACCGGGGTCGCACTGCCTGCCCTCCAGGACATCAACAGCACCCGGTGTCACAGGAAGGCCAAGAAGATCATCAAGGACCTCAGCCACCCGAGTCACGGCCTGTTCACCCCACTATCATCTAGAAGGTGGAGACAGAACAGGTGCATCAAAGCTGGGACCAAGAGACAGGCCATCAGACTGTTAAATAGTCACCACTATCCAGCCTCTTCCCAGTACCCTTCCCTGAACCTTAGTCACTGTTACTACCCGGCTACCACCAGGTACTCTATCCTGCACCTTAGAGACTGCTGCCCTATGTCCATAGAGTAATAGAACACTGGTCACTTTAATAATGTTCACATACTGTTTTAACCACTTCATATGTATATACTGTATTCTAGTCATGGCTCATCCTATATAATTACTGTTGGACACACCTTTTCTATTCATATACTGTCCATACTGTCTATACACACCATCATATACATATTTATATTTCGGACTCTGACATTGCTCGTTCTGATATTTCTTAATTCCTTTCATTTTTATTTTTTGGATTTGTGTGTATTGTTTTATAATTGTTACGTATTGAAAAATAAGCATTTCGCTGCACCTGCGATAACATCTGCAAAATATGTCTACGCGACCAATACAATTGTATTTTATAGTATTTTATTTTGATTCAGAAGTGCCTGTGGTAGCCCTTGTCTGAAAGCCATTCAGGGAGTGTGCATGTGTGTTTGTTTGTGTGTGTGTGTGTGTGTGTGTGCGTGTGCCTACATGTGTGTATGGCTACGTGTGTATGTGTGTGTGTGTGTGTGTGTGTGTGTGTGTGTGTGTGTGTGTGTGTATGTGTGTGTGTGTGTGTATGTGTGTGTGTGTGTGTGTGTGTGTCCCACCTGTCTACAATCCATCTCAGTGTGGGTGGTGTCCAGGGCCTTTGGAAGGACAGGCCTTATTCATATTCATCCCAGGATCCCAATCTCGGCTGGCCCCGCTCTCTCAGCTGGCCCCTCTCTCTCAAGTGGCCCCTCTCTCTCAAGTGGCCCCTCTCTCTCAGCTGGCCCCTCTCTCTCAGCTGGCCCCTCTCTCTCAGCTGGCCCCTCTCTCTCAGCTGGCCCTTCTCTCTCAACTGGCTCCTCTCTCTCAACTGCCACCTCTCCTCTGTCACACACATGCAGGCGCGGAAGCACACACAAGCACACATCAACACACACACACATATACACCAACACACACACACAGAAGTGCGCAAACACACACACACACAAACACACACACACACACACATGCTGCAATCACATGGACATTCATAGACACATACAAATACAGACATAAACAATAACAAACTAATTTGATTTGATTTGATAACAAAACATTCACTTACAAACACATGCAATCACACAAACATACACACATTCCACATACTGAATCTCACACCTCAGGCATAACACATACACACACACACACACACACACACACACACACAAACATACACACCCTTAGCTCCCCCTACGGTCCACTGTCAGACAAACCATCTCTCCCCTCCCTTCCCCTCCTCACTCTCTCCTCCCTCTCTCCTCCCTTCCCCTCCTCCCTCTCTCCTCCCTCTCTCCTCTCTTCCCCTCCTCCCTCTCTCCTTCCTCTCTCCTCCCCCTCTCCTCCCCCTCTCCTCCCTCTCTCCTCCCTTCCCCTCCTCCCTCTCTCCTCCCTTTCCCTCCCCCCTCCTCCCTCTCTCCTCCCTCTCTCCCCCTCTCTCCTCCCCCTCTCCTCCCTCTCTCCTCCCTCTCTCCCCAGAGTGGCTCTCCCTCTCCACCTTTTGTTTTCCCCCCTGTCCCGTCTCCCCATCTGCCTCCTCTCCTCTCGTCCCCTCCCTCTCCTCCTTCCTCTCCTCTCGTCCCCTCCCTCTCCTCCTTCCTCTCCTCTCGTCCCCTCCCTCTCCTCTTTCCTCTCCTCTCGTCCCCTCCCTCTCCTCCTTCCTCTCCTCTCGTCCCCTTCCTCTCCTCTCGTCCCCTCCCTCTCCTCCTTCCTCTCCTCTCGTCCCCTCCCTCTCCTCCTTCTCCCCTCTCCCCTTCACCAAGCACCAGACGGCCTGGTGAGACCAGCTGTGCAAACACAGACCAGGGAGGAGACACACCTGACACCTCCCCACCACCAGCCCCAGACCTCCAGCCAGCTGAGTGAGGGAGGAAGGACGGAGGGAGGAGGCCCTACTGGCCTTCATCTACTGGACCCAGCCTCAGGCCCAACCTTATATAGAGTGAATGGAAAACCTCCAGATATGCAGGGCTAATTCAAGTCGCAACGTGCTTGGAACCGTTTGCAAGGAAATTGACTTATTGGCGCTGGCCAAAAATGGTGGCAAACTAACATTTCTTTGACTTGTTTTTTTACACACACACATCACACTACAACACCTAACAACCCCTGACAACCCCCTACAAAAGTAACTTTTCTTCCCACACATGGTTCCCTCTGGGCCAATGAAAAGCAGAGCAGGGTGGGAGGTGGTGGTGATGATGGTGGCTGCTGCAGTGCTTTCTGGGAGTAATAGCTCCGAGAGAAGGTCGTTTACCGGTGGAGCCATCCCTGAGGTGGAAGAGGGGCAGAGCAGCACTGATTTAAAGGACCATACCTCTTCCTTATTACCTCCTGGCCCAGGGTCCCCATAACACACACCCACAGAGAGAAAGAGAGAGAGAGAGAGAGAGAGAGAGAGAGAGAGAGAGAGAGAGAGAGAGAGAGAGAGAGAGAGAGAGAGAGAGAGAGAGAGAGAGAGAGAGAGAGAGAGAGAGAGAGAGAGAGAGAGAGAGAGAGAGAGAGAGAGAGAGAGAGAGAAACACGCACACACACACCATCCGTCCTTACCAGACAAAAGACTGTGCTTGGCCCTGGTGAAATACGAGTGTGTTTCTCCACAGCTCACACACACACTGGCCACACACACCAGCTGCCAGGGAGGGGGAGGAGAGAATAAGTAGGAGGTGGATGATGGTTTCATTTAAAGATCTGTGCTATATTGGTCAAGGAAGTGACGCAACCATCAAACAATGATGTCATAATTAATATGCCTAACAGGTCAATTGGAGTAAGGGATTTGAGATATGAGTGGATACTTCTGCTCATAACACACTGACATTGAAAGAATTTCGATATCACAAAAAGAGTTTGTGTTATACACCGTTTTAGGAGGACATTTTGTCCCCCTGCCCTTCCTTCACCCGAAAGTTGGCTGCCCAGCTGATAACGGTCCATCCAAACTATACCTAAACTACACTACATGAACATGATAAACAGCCCCAGACCATTATTCCTCCTCCACCAAACTTTGCAGTTAGCGCTATGCATTCGGGCAGGTAGCATTCTCCTGGCATCCACCAAACCCAGATTAGTTTGTCGGACTGCCAGATGGTGAAGCGTGATTCATCACTCCAGAGAACACGTTTCCACTGCTCCAGAGTCCAATGTCGGCGAGCTTTACACCACTCCAGCCGACGCTTGGCATTGTGCATGGTGATCTTAGGCTGGTGCGCGGCTGCTCGGCCATGGAAACCCATTTCATGAAGCTCCCGGCGAACAGTTCTTGTTCTGACGTTGCTTGCAGAGATAGTTTGGAACTCGGTAGTGAGTGTTGCAACCGAGGACAGACTATTTTTACATGCTACATGCTTCAGCACTCAGCGGTCCCGTTCTGTGAGCTTGTGTGGCCTACCACTTTGCGGCTGAGCCGTTGTTGCTCCTAGACATTTCCACTTCACAATAACTGTCACGATCGTCGTAATAAGTGGACCAAGGCGCAGCGTGATATGCGTACATACTTTTAATAGTACTTAATACACGATACAACAAAAACAACAAAACGAAACGTGAAGTCCTCGGTTAACAAACACAAACCTACACGGAACAAGATCCCACAAATGACAAGTGCACAACAGGCTGCCTAAGTATGGTTCCCAATCAGAGACAACAAGACACAGCTGCCTCCGATTGGGAACCACCCCGGCCAACACAGAAACACACGATCTAGAAAAGAACACATAGAAAACAAAACATAGACACTACACATATAAACTAACACCCTGGCTCAACATATAAGAGTCCCCAGAGCCAGGGCGTGACAATAACAGCACTTACAGTTGACCGAGGCAGCTCTAGCAGGGCAGAAATTTGACAAACTGACTTGTTGGAAAGGTGGCATCCGATGACGGTGCCACGTTGAAAGTCACTGAGCTCTTCAGTAAGGCCATTCTACTGCCAATGTTTGTCTATGGAGATAGCATGGCTTTGTGCTCGATTTTATACACCTGTCAGCAACGGGTCGGGCTGAAATAGCCGAATCCACTCATTTGAAGGGGTGTCCACATACTTTTGTATATATAGTATGTATCTAAACTAATTTCACACATATAATATAATAATAGATGTAGCCTAAAGTCAAGATTAAATTGACAATAGTCTGATGGGTGACAATATTATCAAATGTCAAATTGTGAATGAAGAGACTGATGAACAGCGCAGCATGTGTAATTGACAAAGAAGGAAATGGAGCTTACCAAAAAGCAACTTTTTCAAATCATCCTAAATGATTATTTTTGCAATAGCATATACTTATGAATTTTTTTTATTTGACTATTCAAATGGTGATGTCAAAACGACAGGTCATTGGAACAGAATGGGATGGCTCGAGGCCTGGCTTTTTTAGTGTTATTTCCAGAGCTGCTTTCCTCGCAAAAGCGGGCCTTGACCTCAATGGGATTTCCCAGTCAAATATAAAAATGAAAAAAGTGTTTTCAATTGAGAGCTCTGGCTGAATATCTGCTTATTACTGTAGCTATTGTGAGATGTTTGCTGTACTATGATACTATCTCAATGTATTGCAGACACAGACATTCTTCAAATATAACAGAAAATGAACACTTCACTTCTACGTCCACTTTTTTTTTACTGATTCTTTTGAAGGCTGTGGTCGAACCGTTCGTGTTCCGTGGGTCTACAGTCATCTGGGATGTTGTTTATGTCACAGGGTTCAGAGTTCAATATTTACTCAGAGTGGGCGTCTGTTGCTGAGGTAAAGCGACTTTCCCACCTGCCCTGGTTAGCAAACAGAGAGAGAGAGAGGGAGAGAGGGAGAGAGAGAGAGAGTGAGAGAAGATAAGGACAGAGGGGAGAGAAAGAGGGGGGGGAGAGTGAGAGGGAGGACAAGTAGGGAGAGAGGAAAGGATACACACACCTTAAGCTAACAAGAATACCCAGTCCAAACCTCTCGGCAGCAGAAAAAATACGCCTCAAAACTTTTCCCAAGGCTTCATGGGATAGTAGACATGGTTCCTTGTTTTGGAGTTCTGCAAGTCTTATAAGTGTTTTTCCTTACTGCCTTTGGTTGTTGATTCTTGAAATGAAGGCCACTTTTTTTTTTAAGCTATGACTTTGTTTTTTTTCTGTATTTGTTTTAACTGACCACAATGGCTTCCTCCAACCTGGGTCTGGTTTCCTAGAGCCTTCATAGTGTTAAGTTCATCAGGTGCATCGTTAGCATCCAAGCTGTTTTCCAAAACACGCACACACACACACACACGCACACACACGCAAATGCACACACCCATCCAACCCCCAAATCCTCATACCTACAATAGCCACACATAGACTTGAATGAAACACTCCCAGCTAATTGGAACTTGATTCAAAGTGTCTCCAAACAGACATGTCGCTTATACTCATTGATGGCACAATGTGTCCGTCACAATAGAAAGACACTGTCCTTGGATGAATGGGGCGCTGGACCCACCCCTGCTGAGAATGGCCACGTGCCGTTGGTGTAAATGTCATATGGATGAATGTGAGGCAACACAATGGAGGAATAGAAGGCCACAGAGG
The DNA here is from genome assembly GCF_964263955.1 of Coregonus lavaretus. Taxonomy (NCBI): domain Eukaryota; kingdom Metazoa; phylum Chordata; class Actinopteri; order Salmoniformes; family Salmonidae; genus Coregonus; species Coregonus lavaretus. Next base: position 17,444 of record NW_028160879.1, read on the forward strand.
CAACAGAGGATAGAGATGTGGCTGGTGGTCATCAATCCCGTTCTGCCACCTAATTGGATCTCACATACTGTATATCTGTCATCATGGAGCCCCAGTCTGAAGCCTGGGCCATGTTCAGTAGGGCCCACCATTGCAAAATATTTACAACCGAAAATGAAAATGTGTGCTTGTTATTAGAGAATTTTCATTAGTACCTCCACGTTTCACTACATTTTCTCCCAAATCAACACGACCCTAGCTTTCTAGTTGGGAGACGTTGTTGTCATTGTAGTTATTTTCTCCACTTAGATGAAGTTGTGTTTCTGTTGGGTTTAGCTAAAGCATAGGTCAATCCTCTTTCTACAATGCAACTGGGTATGCAGGCTTTTGCTCCATCCCTGCTCTAACCAGTGTTGTAAAGTACTTATGTAAAAATACTTTAAAGTACTACTTAAGTAGTAATTTTGGGGTATCTGTACTTTACTGTACTATTTATAATTTTGACAACTTTTACATTTACTTCACCACATTCCTAAAGAAAATAATGTACTTTTTACTGCATACATTTTCCCTGATACCCAAAAATACTTGTTACATTTTGAATGGTTAGCAGGACTGGAAAATGGTCATCCCTAATGCCTCTGATTTGGCGGACTCACTAAACACAAATGCTTCATTTGTAAATGATGTCTGAATGTTGGAGTGTGCCCCTGGCTATCCGTTAATAAAAAATTAAAATAAATTGTGCCGTCTGGCTTTCTTAATATAAGCAATTTGAGATGATTTATACTTTTACTTCTGATTCTTAAGTATATTTTTGCAATTACATTTACTTTTGATACTTAAGTATATTTAAAACCGAATACTTTTAGACTTTTACTCAAGTAGTATATTACTGGGTTACTTTCACTTTTACTTGAGTCATTTTCTATTAAGGTATCTTTACTTTTACTCAAGTATGACAATTGGGTACTTTTTCCACCACTGGCTCTAACACACCAGCAATCAAAAGCACACCTTCAATATCCCATAAAGGTGTGATGCATTGTTTATGAAGATGCCATTCAATCCCAAATCAAAATCCCAACGCTATCGACCAACACATTTCTTGTTTTTTGTGGCACTGCATTGGGCAGAGTAGAGAAGGCTAGTAATTCACTCATCCATCAGACAGGCTCCAATAGAAACAGAGTGGGACAAAGGAGGCTATGGTGTGGCTCTGTGGTCAATGGTGGCCCTCGGCTTTTGTTTCCAGAGGAGGCTGCTGCCATTGGGGCTTAGCACTTATCCTGAAATCAATACGCCAGCCTTTCTGAAACAGCCCTCTGAGCTAGGCCGGCCCGAGGTGTTTTTCGGCAGCATCTCAAACCCCCATTCCTCCCACTTCCGTCACTACAAAGGATGAGCAGATACAAAAATAAAAAAACATTTAAGTTCTTAGGGAATCATTTTTACAATTCTACAGCAGCTTGGGTTCTAGTTTGGTTACTCTGTTGATTGCGGCTACTTTGATGCAATACCCCCCCCCCCCAAAGAAAATGTGTATACCTAAGAAATACATATTCTAGATATATCAGAAAAGGCTTTGTTCTTAGGGGACTTATATGTTGGAGGAATAACATATGTTTTATTAACGTTCAATAACGTTTTAGGAGCCTGAAATAGTAAAATGGCTGCCATCTTCATTAAAGACTCGTAAGCTATATGCAGTATGTTATCTGAACGGTCACTTTTCTCCAGAGTTGTCACATTCCCTACGGCTTCCTACTACAATTCTTGCATGCCAGATACAAAAATATGATATTATTTAAAAGAGGAGTTGGGGAATGAGACTGGTTGCACTGGGTAGATGGCTCAGATCCCAGGTATAGTGTTTACTACTGTTATGCCCCTCGGCAGTGAAACTAACCTGAATTGATTTAGTAAACATTGAGTTGTATTTTACTGGGGTTGGGTGGTCTCTCAAACTGAAATGAAACATTTTGCATTTTCAAATTGAACCTCAAACGAGGTCTCATCATGAGATGGGAAAATATTTCTTACTGTCTTTGAAACTATAATGGGGAATTGTGGTTATTTGGTCAAACATCTGACCAGCATTGCTAATTTTTTTATGACATCCTTAGATGTTCCATGTTTCTGAGTCTTTGGGTAACAATTCTCCTTGGCCCCGATTCAGACTTCGGAAATGTACGCCTTTCTTATGCATGCCTTTCCTACACACTTCTCAGTAGTTAGTATTCAGACTTACCTTATTCAGGTGCATAACGAGCTTTGCAGGCATGGTTCTCTTGACCGGGCTGAATAAATGTAATTCAACAGCTGAAAACCCTCACTTGCTGGCCAACTGATGTTCTTGTGCAGTTTTCATTCAATAGGGGTTTCAGTACATTTATGTATCTAAAGCCATCCCTTGAAATTGAGTGTACCTTTAATTTTCTTGACAGACTCACTAGAATATATGGAGAGAACGGTTCAGAATATCAGGGATCAATTAAAGAAAACCATGTAGGCCTAAATACACACATATTCATCTCCTTTTCAGCACCAATTGTTAGATTTTAAAATACTTTGATATTGTATATTATTTAGGGTTTGGAAAGTATTTATGAATAATAATTTTTTTAATGTTTGGAGAGCCTTTATGCACAAAATATATTGGTGAATCAAAAATACAGTGGTTTGATTCATCCTGAAAATTGTCATATTCAATTGTTCAACCCATTAATTATTGGAAGGTGAGAAAAGTGTACAATAGGGGTTTAACAGTAGTCCTATAAATCTATCTTAATAATCCTCACTAATCATGGAACTGTGATGATAACGGTCCAGTCGTCATGAACCATGTGCCAGGCTCCAGGTTTAAACTGCTACATATGGTCTGCGTTCCATAATGATTGAAATTACACGAATGTGACAGAGGAAAGAAAGGTAAACTAACGATGTAATGGAATTAAGCAAAATATAAGGAAAATTATAAAAGCTATAAATGTATATGGTATAACGGATCGTGGCTAGCGATAGTGGCTAATATTTAACATAATACAAATTGTAAAAAAAATACAGTGAAAAGTCTGGGCATATAATTAAAACATTCTAGAAATCATAAATCAACTGGGTAGGTTTGGCGATATACTGTCATTTGTGCATGGCTACAGAAACCTATAGCTTGGGTCTCCAAGCTTCTTTTCATCCCAAGTTATAAGGCCAGCATTTCATACATTTTACTGTGGAAAAGTTGATATGTTGATATGCTTCAGTTTGCTGCCATATGACTGGCTTCACATTTGTCTCCAGCGATCATAAGGTAAAATTGATCTAAAACAATTGTCATTTATATTTACAATCCACTTATCCAAACGGCTTACTCATCAATAGCTCTTATCAATTTGTAAATTACAGTGCATGGCGAATGGCGTTATTTTATAAAAAATAAATAAAGTAGATGTTGTTTCACTTGGAACTGACAGGTTGCTCGACCTTATTACAGTTTTTTCCAACTGCTTACACAAAATATTTTCATGTCACACAATTTTTGAAACCTCTCACTCAAAGTGCAAAACTACACACCAAATCTCCAAAACCATAAGCTATTTCTCAGCCTTTGACTCAGTTGTCAATTGCATAAAACACTTTTTTCAAAACACTACACACAATTCTCTACCTAAAACACAAAAATCTAACAGGAAGTGACTTGCTTTCCTTTTCCACACAACCAATGAAAATGCAACACTTATTCACCAGGTCACACACATACTCCTCACATGTGCAAACACTAATTGCTTAACTGATCACTAACCAATCACTGCTTTACTGTAGTATAGGACTATAAATAGGTCAAAGGTCAGATTACCTGTTTTGAACAATGAATGCCAACAATGGACAGAGAGCAAGAGGAGTAGGAGGGACAGGCAGGGGACAACAACAAGGACAAATTCAAAGACGAAGAGTTGGAGGAGGAGTAGGAGTAGGAGGAAGAGGAAGAAGAGGACGAGGGCAAAGAAGAGAAGGAAGGAGAGCCATCTCTGATGAGATTAGGGCAACACTTGTTGATCATGTGATCAACCACGGTTTGACCATGAGAGAGGCTGGACTGAGAGTCCAGCCCAACTTGAGTCAATTTACAGTGGCGTCCATAATTCGAACCTTCAGAAATGAGAACAGGTATGCAACTATCTAATGACTATTTTAGCATTACAGTAATGTACTGTAAAATACGTATGACTGCATAGTATTGCATAAACATTTGTAACTCTAAGACATCCATTTACTGCACTGCATTGAATGAATGAGGTTGGTTATCATGCTGTACTAAAATGTGTTGTACATTGTTTACAGTTCCTATGCTGAACACATACTGTGTTTGAATTCTGTACAGAGTGGAAAGGCAAAGACATCATGGAGGACGACGACGCTTGTTTACAGATGTACAAGAGACTGCAATTATAAATATGGTTTTGGCCAACAATGCAGTTAGGATTCGAGAGATAAGAGAGCATATCTTGAATAATGACACCATATTTAACAACATCAATGCTGTAAGCCTGTCAACCATACAACGCATCCTCCAACGGCACCAAGTGATGATGAAACAACTTTACAAGGTGCCATTTGAGAGAAACTCTGACAGTCAAGAATCTGCGACATGACTTTGTAGAGGTATGTATGCAACACTACTTCCAGTACTTCAGACATACCATATTTACTCATCTGTATATCCTTTTGTCTGTTACAGAGAGTATTGGAGATGGATGCCCATGTAATTCGCCATGAATTTATTTATGTGGATGAGGTTGGCTTCAACCTCACCAAAACCAGGCGCCGCGGAAGAAATGTAATAGGACAGAGGGCAATTACCAATGTCCCTGGACAGCGTGGGGGTAATATAACTATGTGTGTTGCCAACACTCAAAACGGAGTCCTCCATCACAATGCCACACTGGGTCCGTACAACACCGGCCATATGCTCACTTTTCTGGATGCAATTTACACAATGCTTGTCCCTGATCCAGATCAGGAGCCTGCTAGATTTGTGGTTATATGGGACAATGTTTGTTTTCACCGGGTAGTTCTGGTCCAAAACTGGTTTGCCACCCATCCACAATTTGTAGTTTTGTACCTACCCCCATATTCACCTTTTCTAAATCCCATAGAGGAATTCTTCTCAGCCTGGCGCTGGAAAGTGTATGATCGCCAACCCTATCCCTGCATGCCGCATCTCCAGGCAATGGAGAACGCATGTGGGGACATGGAGGTTGCCTCTGTCCAAGGTTGGATTCGCCATGCTAGGAGATACTTCCCTCGATGTTTGGCAAGAGAAAACGTATCTTGTGATGTGGATGAAGTATTGTGGCCAGACCCAGCCCAGAGAAGAGATGAAGCGTAGCTTAGCACTGGTGACTGCCCCCCCTACCAATTCCTGGACTGCCCCACCGGGACCCCACACACACAATTGTGTTCTTTACTGTATTCTAAAGAATATACTCTTGGTTTACATATGTTTATGGTTTTGTTGTATGCTACTGTATACAACAGTAATATTTGGCCTAATAAATATTTTCTGTTTCTACATTGCATTGGTGTTTACAGTGTACTTGTTACCCCTCTCAGCAGATTACGTTCACTGTAGAACATTGTATTGAAATGTAGATATAAGCCTATGAAAGACCAAAGAGCTTTAGATTTAGAACAACAGTGTTTACATGGTATATCCAACAATTTACTATTATGAAAGAAGTGTTTGCCATTTGATGCAAATGCTTCATTCTGACATGTGTTTATGGCATTTTGAATGCAGTGTTACATTTTGAAGGAGATGTGAGGCATTTTGCATTTTGTGTGTGCAGTTTTGGGAATTGTGTGTAGAGTTTTGAAAAAAGGAGACATAGTTTTGAAAACGTGTGTAAGCAGTTGGAAAAAACTGTAATCATTTCATAGCGTGAAAAGGTGGTGGAATTATGTTGGGAATGAAGTCAAGGTCAGAATATGGAGTATCTGTAGACACACCTCCACCTTCATTTATTTGATCTCCACCCCCAAACGAATAGCGGGTGAATAGCATACTATTCTCATGCTTAAAGGAAAATAAAATAAAATGTCAACTTCATATTCATCATCTCCAGCACAACCCCATCATCAACATATGTGAAAATTGCATGTTTCTATGTTTTGTAGTAAAAAGGATAGAGGAACAGAAGTGTTTCCAATGACATCTTCAACCAATTAGTAGGTAATTAGTAGGCAATGCCTACTCATAATTGGTTAAAATCACATGATGCACACCGATGATGTCATTGAAAACACTTATCTTCCTCTTCCTTTTTTACTACAAAACATAGAAACGTGCCATTTTCACATATGTTGATGTTGGGGCTGATGCTGGAGATTATGAATATGAAGTTGAACAATTGTAAAATGTCCCTTTAAGTTCAAGGTCAGAATACCCATAGAGAGAAAAGTGCATAAAAGGGAATTACGTTCCATTTACACACACTTAACTCAGGTCGGAATTCCCCCCAATGGTTTTATCATTTTGAATCTTGTTTGGTGTAAGGTAGCCTATAATAGATGGTTAAACAAAAACACAATAGCCTCAACGTTAGTGTCATTCTCAGTAATAGCAACCTTCCCCTTCCTACTTTAAGAAATGACATCATGGCTGAACTACTAGATGACTAACTTTGTGTCACTTCTCCATCTAGGCTTGGGATTGGATGCTGTTGATTACAATGTGTCATAGACAGGATGAAGTCCCCAATGGCTCCCTCTTTACCACCGAATGATAAACAAATGTCCTTTATGGCACATCAATAGCGGAAGAGGCTGTGCCCAAGGCCTCCTTGGCTTCTGGAGAGAACTCATCTCTAAAGGGGTCGACAATAACACAACCCTTCCAAGAGCTAACGCAGAGCCATCAATAACACAACCCTTCCAAGAGCTAACGCAGAGCCATCAATAAAACTAAGTGGAGGAGGAAATGCAATATGGGCAAACACTACATATCACAACATATAACACTACATATCACATCATATAACACTACATATCACATCATATAACACTACATATCATATCAATAGTCTCCTGAGTGGCGCAGTGGTCTAAGGCACTGCATCGCAGTGCTAGCTGTGCCACTAGAGATCCTGGTTCGAATCCAGGCTCTGTCGTAGCCGGCCGTGACCGGGAGACCCATGGGGCGGCGCGCAATTGGCCCAGCGTCGTCCAGGGTAGGGGAGGGAATGGCCGGCAGGGATGTAGCTCAGTTGATAGAGCATGGTGTTTGCAACGCCAGGGTTGTGGGTTCGATTCCCACAGGGGGTATGAAAAAATAAATAAATAATGTAAGTCGCTCTGGATAAGAGCGTCTGCTAAATGACATAAATGTAAATATCACATCATATAACACTACATATCCAGGGTATGATAGATAGCGGAGGAAAAGAGGAGCGATGGAGATATCGAAAAAAAAAGAGAGAGAGGTGGAGGAATAGCAGCGGAAAAAACACAGACAAATGGAACGGGAGAGAGAGAGACGGAGGGAGAGAGAGATAACCCCGGCCTAGCTCCGGCGCTGTGACTGAGACGGGAAGAAGCTAGACCTCTGTGGGCTCAAGCTGGTAACCATGGTGATGGGGACAAAGGAGGAACAGGAAGCGGCAGCAGAAAATAGAATCTCATTTGTGCTGAGACCTGCAGTAGTGCTGCAGTGCTGTGTGCTCCCTTCAGGAGATGAAGCAGAGAACAAACGAAGGAGAGAGGAAGAGAGATGGGGAAATATAGGGGGTAAATAGAGAAGAGGAAGAGTGAGGGATGTGAGGGGCAGCCAGTGGAAATAGAGAACAAGTGAAGGAGAGAAAGAAAGACAGAGAGAAATAAATGGGGAAAAGAGGGGGTAAATAGACAACAGGAGTGAGGGATGTGAGATTTAGGAGAGAAGGAACGTAGGAGAGAGAGAGAGAGAGGAGGGAAGAGGGGGTAAATAGAGAAGAGGAGAGAGGGATGCGGGGGGTAAATAGAGAAGCAAGTGGAAATAAGACAGAAAAACAAAAAGGATGAGAGGATGAGGACGAGAAAGGGAGCGGAGGGAAAAGGAGGGAATACAAAAAAGAGACAGACAGGTCATGGGGAAATAGAGAGAGGAACATGGGAAGTAAAATTGGAGGGAAGGAAGAATGAAGCAAGAGAGAGCGAGGAGAGAGGGTTATGAGAGAACATCGAAAGAGGTTTAAAAAAAAGAGTGGATGGAGGATGGACAGACAGCGGGGGAAAGAAGAGAAAGATTAGGGCAAGAGCATGAAGTAATAGAGGTCAGTAGGTGAAAGGAGAAAAGGGAGTTAATGCGGGCGTGAGGAATAGGAATACAGAAGTGAAAAAACGGAACCCGAAAGTAAACGATAGAACAGAAATAGGGACTAGAGACTGATAAAAGGAGGGAGGGAAGAAGGGAGTGAAAGAGAGCAGTGTGTTCTTATTAAAGATAAATGCCATATCCCTTCTCTCTGCCATGTTTAATTAGTAGTGCTCCCACAAGAAGAGCTGAAGCTGAGTGCTCGTAATGCAGGATGAGTGGAGATCTCATAAACCATGTAGTGGAGACCTCATAAACCATGCAGGCTTGCCAGGAGCTGTTTAGGACGGTCTACGTCTCCTCAGACACTTCCACAATCCCATTCCTCAACCCTCATCACATTTTCAACACTCACTTTAGGCCAAGGTCCAATGCTGTTCATGCCTGGTCCTCATAATACAATTTCTGACCATGCACCCCTTTCTAATTTCCACATTCTCTTGTACAGCTACAGTAAATGCTTGGATGAGATGATCTTTATCTAATCGCAGTGTTGGCAAGATCAAGTTTGGCTCCTTATCCATCAATATGACAGGCGAAACCTACAACAAAGGAATATACTTAAGAAATACATTACCCAGAATACCTCAGTTCTTGTCATGATGGATTCTAGTAGAGTTAGTGTTCTACCTTCTGCTCGGACAGGGCTGGCTCCCTTACATGTGCTCCTTATTACCACCACTAAGTAGAGATTTATAAAGTGTAAATAAAGCCTAAAGCTGTCTTTATCCCACTGAAGCTGATTACAGTCTTAACGTAATTGTCTATTAAATAACAATTTTCACTGCAATTCAGGGAGGATTGGGGAGAGAAGCAGAGAAGATCTCTCTTTCACACACACACTCACACACGCAGACCCACCCACGCAAGTACGCACGCAGTCACATGAACACACACACACACGCGGACATAAAAACACTTTGGATACTGAGCCCAGAAAAGCCATAAGTCTTATTGCGATGCTGTTGCCACACACTGTTGGAATGATATCATCCACTGTTTTGTGTGTGTGTGCGTGTGTGTGCGACAGAGGCAAATTGTGTATGTGTGTGTGTGTGTGTGTGTATGTGTGTGTGTGTATCTGCAGCCTATTGCCCAGTGGGGGTTAATGTGGCCTGCTGGCTGGGGGTTGTGTGTGTCAGCTGTCTGGGGGTGGTGTGTGTCAGCTGTCCGGCTGTATTGAACAGACACGTGGCCATAGTGGCCTTCTTTATTTTATTGAGACTGTGGGGCAGTGGGGGGTGGCAGGGTGTGTGTGTGTGTCTGGATGGATAGAGCATGGGAGCAGGCTCAGGAGCTGGCAGATGGATGAACTGGTGGTGGGGCATTTATATTCTTTATCTCTTTCTGTCTCTCTCTATCTGTCTCTCCCTCATTGTCTCTCCCTCTCTCCCTTTCTGTCTCTCTCTTTCTGTCTCTCTTTCTGTCTCTTCCTTTCTGTCTCTCTCTTCAACAAAACTCAATTGTCTCAGGTCTACTCTATTTGTTTGAGGGGCAGCTTACACAAGCATTTATCTCTCATCCAAGGGTGTTTGGCTCAGCTGATATTAAATGTTTACACTTTGGTCTATCCAAGTGAGAGATAATATGTGTGTGTGTCATCAGACGTTTACTATTTACTATCAATATCTTGTCATTTTGGAGGGTGTGACATTTTGTCTGACACCTGACAGACAGCTAAATTACAGTAAACAAGGTTGATGTGGTTCAACATAAAAAGAAAGTACACAGATTGTGTCTCTGTGCCTGTCAGAGTTACCTTGTTTGGATAATTGCTTCATTAACAATCAAACAAAGCCCTTCTCCTTGGAACACTGTTGGCCCTATTCCTGCCTCCCCCTTCCCCAGCCACGGTGGCTTGCTGGGCTGCGGCAGTGAGCCAAGAGTGGGTGTCTGGAGGACCGAGCGACCCTGCCACCACCCTGACACAACGGTCCACTCTTGCAGCAGGCTGGGTGAAATGACTCATTGAGGAACTGGAGTCTGTGACTTTGTCTCGCATCCTCCACCCTCCCTCCCTATTTTCCCCTCCCCTCCCCTTACCCGTCTGTGTGTGGCCACCAACCGAAAGGTCTACTGCTGTACACCACCGACGGCCCCTGAAAATCTAGAGAGGCCTCCTTTGCTCCACAAAGGAGCCTCTGTGCTCTGGAAGGGAGCGTCTGAAAGACCGAATGGGAGCCTTCTTTTCTCTGGGACGTCAATGGAGCTCCTTCTGCCCGCTCTGTAGACTGGGGCTTTCAAATAACCAGCCCTGTGGTGAGAGGCCTGGCCAAAGCACTCCCTCCTATGGCCTTCCATCCTCGTTTCTGGCGGTTCTTAACGGACAAGGCTCTCGCCAGAAGCGGGGAGTTTCGAGGAGCCTTGCGGAATATTCTCAGTGTGACCCTCTCTTTTTGGGAGGAAGGAGATAAGGAAGGAGAGCTGACACTCACCCTTCTGTTCTCCAAATCTCGAGAAAATCTCCCACAAGTCATAGGGCTTCGCTTGGTCTTTGAGATTGCTGTGGGTGATGCTATCTGAAATAAATTATTTTTTTGTCGTTCCACCATAATATACCGGACTTCCACTATTATCGCCCCCTTAGACAGCATGGCTGTGTAGACACTTCTTCTCCAGTGTAGCCTTGTGCTATGCTCAGTTGGCTATGGTGGCCATTTTAGTCCTGTTTCTACCTGGTGCTTACATGCGTCCTATATCCGGATCATCTCCACATTCTGATTGTGTCCACATCTTCAGACAGGTGTAGACGGTTAAAAGACACATTGTGAACTGATCTTGATCAGATCTTATAAGTGTAAATTGACAATATCAGGACAAGATCAGGACAAGATCAGGACAAGATCAGATGTAGATCAGATGTAGATCAGGATGAAGGACGCATGAGCAAGCAAAATATATAAACAGGACTTTTGTAACACAATGCTGCAAATGTTTTTAATCTGCATTGTTGCGCTGTGTAGCCAACTGGTAGAGAGGAGGTAGCCTTCATCATAGTGAACCAAGACACATGTTTACATTTGGTAACACTTGGATAGTGTATAACCAACCCTGTTCCTGGAGAGCTACCCTCTTGTAGGTTTTCACAATTCCATATCACTTTACATTAGGTTCTTTAAAAAACTCCATTAAGATGCAATTGCAAAGCAATTAATAAGTTACTATGTAACGATTTGTTAATAGAATGTTACTATAGTAATTATATTGGTAAACAGGTATAAATTGCTGCAGATACTCCATGAAATATCCACAAACAACATTTATTGGGTGCCAACTACAACGCTGTTGATGTGCATAAAAACCCCATTAATTTACCCATGTGGTCAATCTAAATCAAATCTAAAGGGTCCACTGGTAGTCAGGCGTACACTAACCCCCTCCAACCTGATTCCAGCCACCGGCTTGCCATTCAGTAGCCTATTTCAGACTCCCCCGAGACCCCAGTATAGGGGATCTAGAGGTGGAGGAAGGGTAGACATATATTAACCTGAACAACGCACAGAGAACCTTGAGAGAACCTCCCCTCAACCCCCACCCAGCTCGCTCTGAGGAGTGGATGACATCATGAGCAGGATCATCAGTCGTGGCTAGCGGTACCATGTGCCACGGTGCTGATTTAGCTGTCGTGGCTAACAGAACCATTTCCGTGATGAACTGTCTCTCTGACCCCATCAACCACCCCAGCGTGCCTCCTCCCGGGCCATATTCCTGCACAGTGTTGGTTTTTTGTCATTTACCAACCATCCCGGCTGGTTTGTTGTGTGCCCTATCACACTGCCTGGGCGCTAGAATGAGAGCACACAAGATTGCATGTGTGTGTGTGTGTGTGTGTGTGTGTGTGTGTGTGTGCGTGTGAGTGTGTGTTAGTGTGAGGAAGATAAAAAAGAGGAAAGGTGTGTGAGTGTGTGTAAGTGTGTGTTTGTCGGTGGAATAGCTTACACAAATACGTTATTTTTTAATTTTATTTTTTAAACAAATCCAATTCCTCCAGCTCACAACATATCTTACAACATGACCAGAGTTCTGTGAACCAAAGTTGAGGTCAGTTCCATTTGAATTGAGTTCATTAATTTCAGTGATGCAATTAGCACATTCAACAATCCTTATAGAAAGCTTAGAAAACAGTTACTTTTGTGTATTAACACTGCAGAACCTTTTCTACCTCTATTTTACATTGTTGATGAACTTGATGCGTTCCAGAAACATGCAGACGTTGTCTCTTTATCAATACCCCCTCATTCCAACTGCAGTTTTGATTGAATTCCAGACTGAATTAGCGCGTTTTCAAAGCATCATTTAGAATAGGGGTATCAATTGAATGTGAGCTTGTGTGTGTGTGTGTGTGTGTGTGTGTTGTGTGTTATGGGCTATGGGGAGGAGGTGGTGCGGATGATACGAGTAGGGGGATCAGCTGTAGGGGTGGCTGTTCTTTCTCTCTCTCTCTAAAGTATTCAGAGAGAGGGAGGGACAAACGTTGGGCTTCTTACAAGCCTCTATGAGAAAACACACACATTTCCATATTTCCATCAGGTCCTCTTTGCTCTAAGCCCCTGGTTCAAGTCCTTCCATACTCTCTAACATCTCACAATAAAGCACCATATCAATGCTTTGTCCCATGAATACGTGATATGAATACTTCATTTTATGTACCATATCCCAAGTTACACGGTGCGGCTACACCATGCTATAGCAGAACTAACTACTTAGATGCATCAGAAGCATTGCCGCTATATTCTATCAGTGACTGTTTTTCCAATGTTGATACTAAAACACAAACTCCCTTTAAAGGTGAAAAGAGAAACTCATAGAAACTGATATAGTCTCCTATAAACTCATAGAAACTCATATAGTCTCCCACCAGAAAATATCATTTGTTTGAATGATTTCAAGGGCTTCTTTATAACTGTGTCTGACTCACTGAACACAAGTCTTGTCAAGTGAGGTCCAACAACTCAAAGATGACCTTTCAGTGGGATAACTTCTTCTGGAGCTTTTGTTTGCATGGTTCCCCATAAGAGATGGTCCAAAAAGAGACGAGCAGTGAAAACTACCAAATGACTCTATTCACTCTACTCTATCATTTGGTAGCACTTTAGTTGAATATTCATTCATGCCTAGATAAGGTTTTAACAGAAACCCTTTTGGGTATGGTATAGGGTTGAGGTCTGGTGTGAATGTTGGCTGTGGATGATGGGGCTAATAGTTAATTGGATCCAGAGCTGTTTTCCACATAGGATCAGTTTATATTTTGAATGTTAGACAATGGTGCGGTTTCCGTGGCTTGAGCTCAACACAGTCTCTCTTCTAAAGGCATAATTTCTGTTAGTTAATTGTTCTTAACACCGTTATTTGGGTCTACTGCAGAACTGACAGGTCTGTGTGGTGGGTGGACCGCGTTCTGGTGTAGTGCTAGCCATGTGTCTGTGAGTATATATTCCAGTGTGGATTTCTCTCTCTCTTTCCTTCTATCTCTCCCTCTGTTGGACAGAGGATGCAAACAACCCCCCTTTTTTTGGCACACCTCTCCCCATCCCACGGTTGGCCTCTTTCTATCTTTCACTCCATCCTCTCTTTCATCCCCTTGCTCTCTCCTTTTTTTCTGGAGCAAGCTATGTTCGTTATCTAACCAAACCCAACGGATTCTTCTCTGTGCTGCAGAGAGAGAAAATCAGTTCTTTTTTTTTTCTCCGTTATTTTTTTCCGTTTGAGTCCCCACTGCCTCACTCTGATGCTCACCCCTCCTCCCTCCCCCGCTCCCCTCCTTCTCCCTTTGCTTTTGCTGGCTCCGCTTTCATTCTAACCTCCCCCTCCCCTTCCCTCAAGGGAATAAAGGTCATTGCGCAAATGATTACTCAGACCTCGGTCGCCATGGAAACGCGGTCATGTGACAGCGACAGGCATGCATCGAGCACAACAAAGAGCCCGATTAGTAAACCAGCGATGGAGCGCTAGCGCTGCCTTTGTGTAGCTGCGTTTTGTGTATCCCCCCTCCTCTCTCTCTTTCTCCAGCTAACTGGAGGAGGGAGGGAGAGGCAGAGTGAGCCGGGAAAGAAAAAGAGAGCCTAGCAAACAGCCTGGCTCCCAACGTTCCTGCTTTGTCTGTCTGCGCTTTACCGTTTGAATGAAACCAGACTTTTTCAGTTAATTTGCGCTGCCTTTTAAAAACAGTTATGAGTTTCAGATCTGCTCTCCGAGGCGACACGGCGGGTGTGTTTTTGATTTGGGGGAAAGGCGGAAATAAAGGAAGAATGCGAATTTAAACAGTTTATTCTCAGGTCACAAACGATCCCTTGTTTTTCCCCGTCTTCATTACAGCAGAGCACAATAAGATAAATAATTAATAACCTTGCTATCTTGAATGTGGGAAAAACATTTCCACACAAGCTGCTTTTAAGTTAGGAGATCCAAGCCTCATCCACCAATGTTTGTGATTCCAAAGAAATCTAAAATTACTCCAAGCTAATTGTAATATCAAACAAGCAGCAAATGAAAGAAATTGAAAATGTATAGCGATCCATTTTATTTTACTTACTCTGAAACATTGAGATGAATTGGAGTATTGTCAAATTAGTATTTAATTTGGTTATGAGGACAAATCGCGTGGTGCAAATCTCACCTTCAAACGAATAGCAGCCTATTCAGTAAAGATGGTAAATCTCAAAAGCGGATTCTAATAAAAAGTGTCTTGGAGCAAGTTCTCTTCTAATAACTTGTGTGTCCTAGTCCCGGCATGGTCCTCGGAAGTCCTTTAGTTGTAACTTGGATGAAAGGAACACAGGGTTATAGCGTTACTGACTCGCCACTTTCCCTGGCCTGTAGTTCTGTCCTAATATTTTGTGGGAAGAGGCTGCAAGGAAGGACAACAGAGATTGTCTGAAAAGGTTAAGGAACTTAACTTAATATCTGAAAGGTTAAGGAATTTAAAAGGCTATAGCACATTTGAACCAACGCAATCTCCAAAGAAAACGCCATACCTGGCCATAATGGCAGCAACAGATATGGCATGGCTGGCCCTTTTAATTATGGTTGGGCCATCTGTGGTGCTGTCTGTATATTATGGAGTATGTTGGCATTTTAATGACAGTATATTTTGCCATATGTTAGCTGTCAGTCTAAGTCTAGGTATTAATTCCCGAGTGGTTAAGGGAAGGGTTAAGGTTTGTGATAGGGTTAACCTCGGTGGTTAAGTTTAGGTATTCATTCCGAATGGCTAAGGCAAAGGCATCTGCCTGCTTCCCAGCCAACACAGTTTGGAAGAGTTTGTGCAAAATTATGACGACATTTTGTGAAGTTATTGTTCGTTTTGGACTCTGTAAGGTTTTTTTTCAGCTGTTTGGGCACACAAAACATTTTCTCGAGGCATGCTGAAGTCGGTAGCCGAAGTCTATGCCCCTTCGTCGGTGACTGAGCAACAGTAGGGATAAAGCCTTCCTCATATGCGTTCTCCTGTTCTATTGGTTTTCTTTCAACTTTCTTTCATTGTCTAGCAGCCAAAGGTATCATCATAATCATGTTAACAACCCTCCTGAGGTTGAAGAGGCAACAGAGCCTCTTCAACCTCAGGAGGCTGAAGAAATTTGGCTTGGCACCTAAAACCCTCACAAACTTTTACAGATGCACAATTGAGAGCATCCTGTCGGGCTGTGTCACCGCCTGGTACGGCAACTGCACGCCCGCAACCGCAGGGCTCTCCAGAGGGTGGTGTGGTCTGCCGAACGCATTACCGGGGACACACTACCCACCCTCCAGGACACCTACAGCACCCAATGTCACAGGAAGGCCAAAAAGATAATCAAGGATATCAACCACCCGAGCCACTGCCTGTTCACCCCGCTATCATCCAGAAGGTGAGGTCAGTACAGGTGCATCAAAGCTGGGACCGAGAGAATGAAAAACTGCTTCTCTCTCAAGGCCATCAGACTGTTAAATAGCCATCACTAGCACATTAGAGGCTGCTGCTGCCTATTGAAATCACTGGCCACTTTAAGAAATGGAACACTAGTCACTTTAATAATGTTTACATATATTGCACTACTCATCTCATATGTATATACTGTATTCTATAATATTCTACTGTATCTTAGTCCATGCCGCTCTGTCATTGCTTGTCCATATATGTATATATTCTTAAATCCCATTCCTTACTAGTTTTGTGTGTATTGGGTATATGTTGTGAAATTGTTAGATATTACTTGTTAGATATTACTGCACTGTCGGAGCTAGAAGCACAAGTATTTCGCTACACCTGCAATAACATCTGCTAAACACGTGTATGTGACAAATAAAATTTGATTTGATTTGATTTGAGATTTGATAGTTGTTGCGTCTTTACATCCCCCCTCTTTCTGACGGATATTTCCATCTGTGTCCATGAAACCGCATGTGCAGTGCGCATTTTAGAACGGTGTTTTCCCACAAATTGCATTTTGGAACATTCACGCGTAGGCCTACTGCCGTGTGTACATTGCTGTGCCTAAAATGGGAATAAATAATATATAGTTTATCAACATTTTAAGCTAAACATTCCAATCTGTTCCTTCAGCCCTACTAATTGATATGGCATATACCTCCACTACACTACTTTGATATGTATCAGTGGGGATTAAAAAGGGAGTATATGCAATGCCCACTGAAATATACCATCCACTACACCACTGGCTAGGACTATCTGGGAGTGGTTTGAGTGAGAAGGGGAAAACTGAAAATTAGCTGTTATTGGCTGAATGGTTTATAACTCTCTTTCTTATTGGTCTATTAACTAATTTACCGCATGTTGATGTCACCATGGAAGGCCAAAACTCCCTCTTACCAAAACAGGCAGAAATTTCAGGAAGTCTTTTCAAACAGCTCTTACACTAAAAGGGCATTATCCTCATTTTCAGAATTTCACAGTACTATTCAAATCTCAAAGTGTGGAAATACAGTATATATAAAACACAAGGAAATCACGTTTTTGACTGCACTGGGCCTTTAAAGAAACAACACAAACATACAGTTATAGTTGGAAGTTTACATACACCTTAGCCAAATACATTTGAACTCAGTTTTTCACAATTCCTGACATTTAATCCTAGTAAAAATTCCCTGTTTTAGGTCAGAAAAGGATCACCACTTTATTTTAAGAATGTGAAATGTCAGAATAATAGTAGAGAGAATTATTTATTTCAGCTTTTATTTATTTTATCACATTCCCAGTGTGTCAGAAGTTTACATACACTCAATTAGTATTTGGTAGCATTGCCTTTAAATTGTTTAACTTTGGTCAAACGTTTCGGGTAGCCTTCCACAAGCTTCCCACAATAAGTTGGGTGAATTTTGGCCCATTTCTCCTGACAGAGCTGGTGTAACTGTGTCAGGTTTGTAGGCCTCCTTGCTCGCACACGCTTTTTCAGTTCTGCCCACACATTTTCTATAGGATTGAGGTCAGGGCTTTGTGATGGCCACTCAATACCTTGACTTTGTTGTCCTTAAGCCATTTTGCCACAACTTTGGAAGTATGCTTGGGGTCATTGTGCATTTGGAAGACCCATTTGCGACCAAGCTTTAACTTCCTGACTGACGTCTTGAGATGTTGCTTCAATATATCCACATAATTTTCCTTCCTCATGTTGCCATCTATTTTGTGAATTGCACCAGTCCCTCCTGCAGCAAAGCACCCCCACAGCATGATGCTGCCACCCTCGCGCTTCATGGTTGGGATGGTGTTCTTCTGCTTGCAAGCAGCCCCCTTTTTCCTCCAGACATAACGATGGTCATTATGGCCAAACAGTTCTATTTTTGTTTCATCAGACCAGAGGACATTTCTCCAAAAAGTACGATCTTTGTCCCCATGTGCAGTTGCAAACCGTAGTCTGGCTTTTTTATAGCGGTTTTGGAGCAGTGGCTTCTTCCTTGCTGAGTGGCCTTTCAGGTTATGTCGATATAGAACTTGTTTTACTGTGGATATAGATACTTTTGTACCTGTTTCCTCCAGCATCTTCACAAGGTCCTTTGCTGTTGTTCTGGGATTGATTTGTACTTTTCGCACGAAAGTACGTTCATCTCTAGGAGACAGAACGCGTCTCCTTCCTGAGCGGTATGATGGCTGCATGGTCCCATGGTGTTTATACTTGCGTACTATTGTTTGTACAGATGAATGTGGTACCTTCAGGCATTTGGAAATTGCTCCCAAGGATGAACCAGACTTGTGGAGGTCTACAATTTTCTTCTGAGGTCTTGGCTGATTTCTTTTGATTTTCCCAAGATGTCAAGCAAAGAGGCACTGAGTTTGGAGGTAGGCCTTGAAATACATCCACAGGTACACCTCCAATTGACTCAAATTATTTCAATTAGCTTATCAGAAGTTTCTAAAGCAATGACATCATTTTCTGGAATTTTCCAAGCTGTTTAAAGGCACAGTCAGCTTAGTGTATGTAAACTTCTGACCTACTGGAATTGTGATACAGTGAATTATAAGTAAAATAATCTGTCTGTAAACAATTGCTGGAAAAATTACTTGTGTGATGCACAAAGTAGATGTCCTAACTGACTTGCCAAAACTATAGTTTGTTAACAAGACATTTGTGGAGTGGTTGAAAAACAAGTTTTAATGACTCCAACCTAAGTGTATGTAAACTTCCGACTTCAACTGTATGACACTGAGGATAACACAAGGACCTACAATAGTTGTCCTACCATGTGCCCATTTCAGCCTACATACAGTATATGACAAAACAAAGACCTTATTTTGATTAGTTCATACTGACCAGTTCCACAGGCTACTCATAAAGCTGTTATATGAAGGCCTACCTAAGGCCTACATACTTGTACCTTACGCTTTTGGGTCAAGTTTGACTCTGTTTTTATCTTGTACCTCAGTTACTGCAACACTCATGGACTATGCTATTTTTGTGGAAAACGCTGCAGAATTAATTGAGAACGAGAACGACAAAAGTGGAATAAGTACTCCTGATTGTCACAACCTGAGCCTACCTACACTTCTGATCCCACAGTAGGTGTGTAAGTATGTGTGTGTGGGGGGAGTGTCTGTGTGTGCACGTGTGTGTGCGCACAAACATAGAGAGAGAATCTATGGGTGTATCAGATTGCCTTTGAAGCCACAAAACATCCATCCAGTCTGGGCACTCACTGTTATGTCTGTGCAGCTGTTTGGTCCTTTCAAATCCAGTCATGGGCCTGCAAGTTATTTCAAGTGGGAGGCGACGGCAAGAGAAAGGGTATTGGCTGTGAATATGGCTGCAATACATCCGACCAAAAAAAGTGATGGGGTAAAGGGATTAGGAAGAACAAAATAAAGGACATGTAGATATATATGAGAAAGGTGTGTGTTCAATGGCAACCTATTCGCTACAGTATAGTGCATTACTTTTGGCCTGAGCCATAGGGAGTAGGGTGCCATTTCAGACATATCCCATTTCTGCACTTTCAGTTTTGTTTTCACAGCAATTATCTTATGAGATCTCTCAAATGTTTGTCTCTTCACTTGTTTTCCTCTGTGTAGTACTAGTTCCTCATTTTATTGCAATGTTTTTTTGCTGTTCTTCTTCAGAAGGGAAAGGTTTTAGAACTTTTACACTACACAAATTATGTCCCAGATATTCCTAAAACGTCCAAAACTTCCTACGATTATCAGGGCATTGTACAAACATGAAATTCAAGATGAAAATTGTGTAATGTACAAGCAGCTTCCAACCTTCCTGGTCTTATATTGTATATGATAGCAGTCCAATCCTAGCATGACAACTGATTTAAAAGAGCTTCCTGGATGAAAGTAGCATGGCGTAAATCTATAGCTTCCTAGATTAAAGTAGCATGGCGTAAATCTATAGCTTCCTAGATTCAAGTAGCATGGTGTAAATCTATAGCTTCCTAGATTAAAGTAGCATGGCGTAAATCTATAGCTTCCTGGACGGAAGTAGCATGGCCTAAATCTATAGCTTCCTAGATTCAAGTAGCATGGCGGAAATCTATAGCTTCCTGGACGGAAGTAGCATGGCGGAAATCTGTAGTTTCCTAGACGAAAGTAGCATGGCTTAAATGTATAGCTTCCTGGATTAAAGTAGGTTGGCGTAAATCTATATGCTTTTTGGGAAATAGACGAGGACAGGAAAATAGTTTAAGAATACTGGGGCCACAGCACATTAGTTCAATAATTCAAGGGGACAGACATGGGGAGTGGTATCACGCTCAGCTGGTGGTACCATCTCTCTTATATTCCCCTCTTTCCCTTTCTTTCTCTCTCCCTCCCTCTCCATGGCTGGTGGTCTCCCCTCTCTCTCTAGTTCTCTTTCTCTCCATTTCTCTCTTCTGTCTGTCTCTGTGACCCTTGGTGTGTCTGGGCCTGTCTGTGTCCCCCTGTCTGTGCCTTTGACTTGCATGGCACTGTGGAAGAGGAGAAAGGGGGAAGGTCCCTAGTGGCTTGGCTGATTGACTGAGGGCTTGAGTGACCAGTCTGAAATGGAGTCCTTCGGGGAGGGAGGGCTCAGCTGCACCTTGCATGTAAAAGGCAATTTAAAGTGGCCCAGGCAAAGAGATAAGGACACACACACAGACACACAAACTAACAGCAACCAGACATGGCCAAATTACATTTCTGTTGCCAGATTTGGTTTGGGTTGCCAGATAGTGGTGGATGGCAAAAAGCACACCCCTTGTCATGAGCTATTTCTGTATAAACGGGCTGGTGGATGAGAGGTGACAGGGTTGTTGGCCTTGATGAGTTCCTTTGTCCATGGCCACCATGGTTTACGACATACAGACTTGGACAGACCAAAGCCTTTGGAGACCCCCAATCTGGTGCTATTTAATTATAAGCCATGCATACTACCTTTAGTGGTGCCATACAAGCATTCATAAACCGCAGGTTGATATACAGTATATCATGCATTGCCTTTGAGTGTGTTAGGTAGTCTCAATGTAGACCCTTAAAGGGATACTGCGAGATTCTGGCATTTCTCTACTTACCCAGAGTCAGATGAACTCATAGATACATTTCTTTATGTCTCTGTGTGCAGTATGAAGGAAGTTAGAGGTATTTTCATGAGCAAATGCTAACTAGCATTAGCGCAATGACGAAGTCTACAGGTACGCTAGCGTATGCTATCGTTCATCTGATTCAGGGTAAGTAGAAAAACGTCCTAATTGCCAGAATCTTGCAGTATCCCTTTAAGGTTATACAAAACGGGCAGGGATTTGGAGCAGAGCATAGGTAACAACAGGGGGTCCTCACGAGATAAGAGTTCTGTAAACACAGGAAGATCTTATGGAGTTGCTAGAGTGGTTCCATAGAGTTGAGTGGTTCCATAGAGTGGAGTGGTTACATAGAGTGGAGTGGTTACATAGAGTGGAGTGGTTACATTGAGTGGAGTGGTTACATAGAGTGGAGTGGTTACATTTAGTGGAGTGTTTACATAGAGTGGAGTGGTTACATTGAGTGGAGTGGTTCCATAGAGTGGAGTGGTTACATTTAGTGGAGTGTTTACATAGACTGGAGTGGTTACATTTAGTGGAGTGTTTACATAGAGTGGAGTGGTTACATAGAGTGGAGTGGTTACATAGAGTGGAGTGGTTACATTTAGTGGAGTGTTTACATAGAGTGGAGTGGTTACATTGAGTGGAGTGGTTCCATAGAGTGGAGTGGTTACATAGAGTGGAGTGGTTACATAGAGTGGAGTGGTTACATAGAGTGGAGTGGTTACATTGAGTGGAGTGGTTACATTGAGTGGAGTGGTTCCATAGAGTGGAGTGGTTACATAGAGTGGAGTGGTTACATTGAGTGGAGTGGTTCCATAGAGTGGAGTGGTTACATTGAGTGGAGTGGTTCCATAGAGTGGAGTGGTTACATTGAGTGGAGTGGTTACATTGAGTGAAGTGGTTACATAGAGTTGAGTGGTTCCATAGAGTGGAGGGGTTACATTTAGTGGAGTGTTTACATAGAGTGGAGTGGTTACATTGAGTGGAGTGGTTCCATAGAGTGGAGTGGTTACATAGAGTGGAGTGGTTACATAGAGTGGAGTGGTTACATTGAGTGGAGTGGTTACATTGAGTGGAGTGGTTACATTGAGTGGAGTGGTTCCATAGAGTGGAGTGGTTACATAGAGTGGAGTGGTTACATTGAGTGGAGTGGTTACATTGAGTGGAGTGGTTACATAGAGTGGAGTGGTTCCATAGAGTGGAGTGGTTACATAGAGTGGAGTGGTTACATAGAGTGGAGTGGTTACATAGAGTGGAGTGGTTACATTGAGTGGAGTGGTTACATTGAGTGGAGTGGTTACATTGAGTGGAGTGGTTCCATAGAGTGGAGTGGTTACATAGAGTGGAGTGGTTACATTGAGTGGAGTGGTTCCATAGAGTGGAGTGGTTACATTGAGTGGAGTGGTTCCATAGAGTGGAGTGGTTACATTGAGTGGAGTGGTTACATTGAGTGGAGTGGTTCCATAGAGTGGAGTGGTTACATAGAGTGGAGTGGTTCAATAGAGTGGAGTGGTTACATTGAGTGGAGTGGTTACATAGAGTGGAGTGGTTCAATAGAGTGGAGTGGTTACCTTGAGTGGAGTGGTTACATAGAGTGGAGTGGTTACATAGAGTGGAGTGGTTCCATAGAGTGGAGTGGTTACATTGAGTGGAGTGGTTCCATAGAGTGGAGTGGTTACATTGAGTGGAGTGGTTCCATAGAGTGGAGTGGTTCAATAGAGTGGAGTGGTTACATTGAGTGGAGTTGTTACATAGAGTGGAGTGGTTCAATAGAGTGGAGTGGTTACATTGAGTGGAGTGGTTCCATAGAGTGGAGTAGTTACATTGAGTGAAGTGGTTACATTGAGTGGAGTGGTTACATTGAGTGGAGTGGTTACATTTAGTGGAGTGTTTACATAGAGTGGAGTGGTTACATTGAGTGGAGTGGTTCCATAGAGTGGAGTGGTTACATAGAGTGGAGTGGTTACATAGAGTGGAGTGGTTACATTGAGTGGAGTGGTTACATTGAGTGGAGTGGTTACATTGAGTGGAGTGGTTCCATAGAGTGGAGTGGTTACATAGAGTGGAGTGGTTACATTGAGTGGAGTGGTTACATTGAGTGGAGTGGTTACATAGAGTGGAGTGGTTCCATAGAGTGGAGTGGTTACATAGAGTGGAGTGGTTACATAGAGTGGAGTGGTTACATAGAGTGGAGTGGTTACATTGAGTGGAGTGGTTACATTGAGTGGAGTGGTTCCATAGAGTGGAGTGGTTACATAGAGTGGAGTGGTTACATTGAGTGGAGTGGTTCCATAGAGTGGAGTGGTTACATTGAGTGGAGTGGTTCCATAGAGTGGAGTGGTTACATTGAGTGGAGTGGTTACATTGAGTGGAGTGGTTCCATAGAGTGGAGTGGTTACATAGAGTGGAGTGGTTCAATAGAGTGGAGTGGTTACATTGAGTGGAGTGGTTACATAGAGTGGAGTGGTTCAATAGAGTGGAGTGGTTACCTTGAGTGGAGTGGTTACATAGAGTGGAGTGGTTACATAGAGTGGAGTGGTTCCATAGAGTGGAGTGGTTACATTGAGTGAAGTGGTTCCATAGAGTGGAGTGGTTACATTGAGTAGAGTGGTTCCATAGAGTGGAGTGGTTCAATAGAGTGGAGTGGTTACATTGAGTGGAGTTGTTACATAGAGTGGAGTGGTTCAATAGAGTGGAGTGGTTACATTGAGTGGAGTGGTTCCATAGAGTGGAGTGGTTCCATAGAGTGGAGTAGTTACATTGAGTGAAGTGGTTACATTGAGTGGAGTGGTTACATTGAGTGGAGTGGTTCCATAGAGTGGAGTGGTTACATAGAGTGGAATGGTTACATTGAGTGGTTCAGGAGTGAAATGTCATTCTCTTCCTGAATACTGAAGCCTGCATACTCCTGGCTGGTAAATAGTTCCTGGCTGGCCTTCTTGTGGTCCTCCTGATATATTTTCTCCAGAGCTGCTCGTGAAAAGACAAATATCAAACCTAAACTCCTTTTAGATTATGGATGGGGGCGGTTACCTGCGATGTATTTGAACAAGGGACCGTTGGAGCAATCAATCAGCTGGTGGAGATGAGAAAAAAATGTAAGATGGAGAGAGAGGGAGGAGGGTGGGATGGTTAGTGATGCGCGTTGATTCAGGCGAAGGCTGGCCCAAAATCTGTGGCATTTCAGATGACGAAGGGCCATTTTTGAGAGGTTCACAAGGTGAGGAGGGCAATGGAACTGGCATTGCCACCGAAAATGTTCCATTATGTTCCAATTACCCCTGAAGCCAGCGCACCGGCCACAGCGTCAGAGCCAGCCCTACCGATCAGGTCTGTGGAACAACGAAGGGAGATGTAGAGGGAGGAAGAGGAGGAGGAGGAGGAGGAGGAGAGGGTAGTGTCCGACTGTCCGTCAACCCTCTATCTCCAGGGAGTTTTGCTTAGCTTTGCAGAATCAACATGAGAAAAGGGGGGTCGCTTCGTCCCCATCGAGAGTGAAGTGACCAATCTAGCCACTGTATAGGCAAAAACATTGACCCCTGCTGATGGTTTTTATTCAATCTGTTCTCTTTCGAATATGTCCCCAATCCCCCCTCCAGAAGCTGAAGGTGGGAGTTTAGTAAGAGGACATTGACATTCTCTTTGTAGAAGAAGGGTCACCATGATGGGCGGTGAAAAAAACATACACAGACCAAATAATAAGTAAAAAATATGATCTTGTATCTTTGCAGCTGTTAGAAAAATGTGCCGTTTCAAAGCTAATCTCCTGCAATTCTACATATCCTGCCATGGACCTGAAAGACAAGCAAATTTCCTGCAATTATATACATTTTGCCGTGGAGCTTGAGAGAAAATGTTGTAGTTTTTAAGCTAATTTCCTACAATTCTAGGCATTTTGACATGGCTAATGTTGTGTTCTTATGCTCAAACATTATAACAAAATCAACGGGGGCCTGATTGTCAAGCTTTTATTTTGTTAATTGTATATTCTCAAAGACTAGGCTATTATTGAAAAATATGTAGGTTTATTATCTTTTCTACATACTTTCTATTTGGTTTATTTATTTAAGTTTACACTGGAAGCGTTTTTCTATTCCAAAAATGTATAAAAATAAAAACATGACCCACAGTTTGGGAACCACTGGCTTAGAGGACACTTCATCCTCCTGTGGGCCCAGAGAGGAGAGGCAGACATCTTTGTCCCAAGGACACAAACCCAATGTGTCTTGTGATGCCAGCTAGGCACAGCTCCGGTGAAGAGAGGAGGGGATGGATTGGGGGGAGATGTGGGACCTTGACGCATTCGAGGGCTCTTGGATGCTGGCTTTCATTTCTCTGTGTTTGCGTCACATGACTGGCGCTCTCATTAGCCCAAAATAGATGGATTTGTGTGTGCAGCTATTTATAGTCTTGAGTGAAACATGGATGGCTTGTCTCTGGTTCCTTTTTCATCTGACTTTTCAACCTGGCATCTTTTCTCTTCCTCCCCTCATTTGTCCTTTCTTTCAAATGATCTCTCCGTCCCTGTCCTCTACTCGGCTCTGTCAGACCTGTTCTGACGACGAGGGCCTCCATTATTTTTCATCCAAGCGTTCAATCTTACACAAGTTCCCCTGTGTTATAACTCTATTTAAAGGGTTAATAAAAGTGGTCGAGAAAAATATAGAGAGGGGGAGAATATTTTATTGCTTTTTACCAGTGGAGGCAGCGGAGGCAGATCAAAGGGAGAAACAACGAGTAAAATAAAATAAATGAAAAGGAAAAAGAGAGAAATGGGAGGCGGAACACAGAAAAATATTGGGCCCTGAAAAATCCAAACATGCAGCTGGCTTTTTCAAATCTCCCCGTCTACTTCTTGCTCGGCCCCGGCTTGCTGTGTGTGTGGCTCCAGCGGCTTTGTCCCTCAAATAGCTTTTTTCTTCTTCTGCTTTTTCCCCCTCTCTCCCTCCCTCTCTCTCCCTTTTCTCTTTTTTTTCCTGGAGAGAGAGGCTGGCGCCAGCAGTCTGGAACAGGGCTGACAGGATTTGAATTATAGAAGCAGAGCGTGAGGAGGAGGTGAAGAGAAGGAGAGGGAGGGAGTGAGGGTAGGAGGGAGAGGGAGAAAGAGAGAGATGCAGTTGTGTGTGTCAGTTGTGTGTGTGCGCCTGTGTGTGATTGAGTATAGCAGAAAAAGGGGTTGTTATTTGAAAGGCAGCCAGTGCCAAAAACTAGGGAGAAGGAACGCCATTTTATTGCTATTTTTCAAATTTCTCTTGAAAATAAATTAGATTGGTATTCAGACCACTATCCGATAATAGAGCGTAAAAGAGAAAGACACTTAAGTGTTTGTTTTTAGTCCACGCTCTAGAAAGTTGAATCCAGTGAGTGTCATAGTCCAAAATTATTATTTTACCATGGATACCTTTGTCTGTTGTGGTTTTTGTCTCACTGAGATACTGTTGAACTCCAAGTGGCTGTATTCTGTACTTTGGATACATTTGGGTCCCCAATCTCTCCCAATCTGAAAGCCCACCCTCCATGTTGTCTACTAAGTTATAGCACATGGTTTTAGGCTGATCTCTGGCCATTGGACCCATTCTGGTTGACTGTCCATTGGACCCATTCTGGTTGACTGTCCATTGGACCCATTCTGGTTGACTGTCCATTGGACCCATTCTGGTTGACTGTCCATTGGACCCATTCTGGTTGACTGTAATGAGTCTCTCATGTAATAAGTGTGTTATTACTATACACATAATGCTGTGTGGGATTTCAATAGTGCCCACCAGTAAAAGTTGACTAAAGTTGTATGTAAAGTTTTATGTAAAGTTTTATGTAAAGTTTAAAGAATGTGACCCATCCTAAGCAAGTGTCATACAAGGACTTTACGAAGAAAGAAACACCACTCAATCTGAACTAGCTGGAATATCTTACAAATCACACAATTTTTTTTTCTGTCTTCACTCAATAAACTGCAATAACTTCAATACTTATGGAGGTAATAGTTGTATGAACAAGGTACAGCAAAGCCAGCTTCAAGTACCCTGACTCATTCAAGTGTAGTTGACTAATGTTGGCTCATATACTACATTAGCAGTTACTTGCTACTAAAAGTTCAGCTACCTTACAGTTTCCACTGTGCTAAAATTGGACCCTTACTCTCATAGATGTAACCAAACAGAACCTACTTATGTCATAAACATGTTATTGAATGGTAAGTGTAACCAAACAGAACCTACTTATGTCATAAACATGTTATTGAATGGTAAGTGTAACCAAACAGAACCTACTTATGTCATAAACATGTTATTGAATGGTAAGTGTAACCAAACAGAACCTACTTATGTCATAAACATGTTATTGAATGGTAAGTGTAACCAAACAGAACCTACTTATGTCATAAACATGTTCTTGAATGGGTAAGAAAGTCACTGGAGGATGCATTGCCCTATATCCCCCCTTCTTAAATCTCTTCAGTGTCCACAGCACTACTTTTTTTATTCTTCCCCTCCAATCAAGGACTGATTCAGACCTGAGACAGCAGGTGAGTGGAATCTCTGGCCAATCAGTGACATTCATTAATCCATGAACTACCAGGAAGAATACATTTTGAAACTCCCGGCTCGGATTTGAGTACCCCTGCCCTATATTGCACCCCACTCACTCCTCCCACTTACCAACCCACCCCATATTGGAATTGCTTCAGCATGTGGAAAGCATTCCAGTGAGACTTCTCTTACTCCTAGTTGTCCAGTAGTTGCTCTTGGTATTGCATGGTGTTCTAAAGTGGACTTCCTCTTTTACACTTTATTTACCCTAATGTATGCATTCATAAAGCCTTTATAACAGCTATATACAACGTTATAAAATCTGCCATAAGATAGCCTGAACATGACATAGAGTCTATGAACAACAGCATACCATGTTGTGAAGCATATTATAATGAACATTATAAACTGGGTGGTTCGAGCCCTGAATGCTGATTGGCTGACAGCCGTGGTATATCAGACCGTATACCATGGGTATGACAAAACATTTATTTTTACTCTAATTACGTTTGTAACCAGTTTATAATAGCAATAAGGCACCTCAGGGTTTTGTGATATATGGCCAACATACCACGGCTAAGAGCTGTGTCCAGGCACTCCGCGTTGCGTCGTGCTAAGAACAGCCCATATCCATGGTATATTGTCATATCGGGCCTTATTGCTTAACTATAAGATGAATGGCATATCTGTTGTCATGACACGTGCACTTATGTCAACTGCTGCTTTAACAGGTATGCTTATAAACAGCTTATAAAGTTTAATGAAGTGAATAAACGTATAAGGCCAGTAGTTCATGATTTATTTAGGCTTGGTAATAAATGCATATTATGCAGGGGTGATGCATAATGTGATATATGTTGGTGGTACATAATTTATATACAGTTTACTAATGGTCAACAACCATGTAATAATGATTTAGGCAGTTTATGCAACAAGCGCTCACAGTCTCACGTCAAAATTAGACGTTGTTCCAAACGTAAAATTTCGAAGTGCTCTGTATCATTCCAAGGTTAAGTTTAGGCATTAACTACGAATTCTTAAGGTTAGGCATTAACTCTGAATTCTTAAGGTAAGGGTTAAGGTTTGGGATAGGCTTAAAACAAAAAGATAAAAAACTACTTTCTATCACTGGAATCGATACATGCAACCTTTGGAACCAGAGGCAGATGCTTATGCCTGTCCACAACACACTAGCAAAACAAAAGCCTACTTGAAGGTAACATCGCTCACTGTTGCCCCTATTGGCCAGTTTCCACGTCATCTGCTGACGTACTCAGACATGGATGGACGTTGAATACTGACTTGTATCACGGGTGGCCTGCCTGGTTTATATGCAGACTTTGAAATAAAATATAAAACTTTTACCATTACAAAATATACAATACTATACCCTACGTTTGTCCTACAAGTGTGTTTGTGAAAACTATAGCAGTGCATTCATAACTAATACTTACACTGACATGTTATTTCTACATAGATATTTAGGATCTAATACGGATCTAGTTTTCTTCATCTATGTCTAGTCATGCTATATCTACCCAAACTAGGCTACGAGCAGATGCCGGCCAGAGCAATGTCCCCAGAATAGACTTTGGAATGGAGCAGCTCGTAGCCTAGCTACATGGTCTGGTTATCAGGGACTCTGTGGCTCACAAACAGAACTGTGTGGTGCTGGTAGTGAAGGGAGAGAGCTTGAAAGAGACAGAGAAAGGGAGTGAAAGAGAACAGTCCGTGCTAGCGGAAAAAATCAGTGTTTCTGTGTGTCTGTGTGTGTGTGAGATGGAGAGAGAGAGCACGAGGATGTGTGTGTGTGTTGTGTGTTGTGTGTGTGAGAGAGAGAGAGAGAGAGAGAGAGAGAGAGAGAGAGAGAGAGAGAGAGAGAGAGAGAGAGAGAGAGAGAGAGAGAGAGAAGGGATTCCAAATGTTGAATTCTGACTGAAATCTCCACACAGAGCAGACAAGGAACCAGAGAAAAATAGAGGGGAGAGAGAAAGAGAGAGAACAGGCGTAAATAGAGAAAATAACGTGAGATAAAAAGAAGAAAACCATCAGAGCAAATGAGAGAGAGAGAACGAGCAAGAGAATCAGAAAGAGAAAATTTTTTAATAATGATGGGCATGAGCAGTTTAGGTTGGGGAGTCAGGATTAAGGGGGTTGTAGAGACCTGGTCCATGATACAACCCTTGGCCTTCCCTACAGCCGCACATGTCTAATGAGACCCTGACAAGAGGAAGCGGTCAACTGAGACCCTCGTCAAGTGATAAGGGTGGGAAGCCATGATGAGGCAGAGTGACTCGGGTGGAATTAGAGCAGTATTTGAGGGGCCACGAAGGTTAGCTTTATTTGGAATTGATGTCACTTTACCAATACACACCTTTATGGAGATTGAAAAGGTAGGATATACAGTGCATTCGTAAAGTACTCAGACCCCTTGACCGTTTCCACATTTTATTACGGTACAGCCTTATTCTGAAATGGATTTAAAAAATGTTTTCCCTCATCAATCTACACACAATACCGCATAATGACGTAAAGCAAAAACAGGTTTTTAGACGCTTTTGAGGAACTCTGAGGCTCATACAGAGTGACCTCCCTGACCAAGGCCCTTCTCCCCCAGTTGGTCAGTTTGACTTGGCTGCCAGCTCTAGAAAAAGTGTTGGTGGTTCCACTGTGTTCTTGTGGACCTTCAATGCTGCAGAAATGTTTTGGTACCCTGCCCCAGATCAGTGGCTCGACACAATCCTGTCTCAGAGCTCTACGGACAATTCCTTCGACCTTATGGCTTGGTCAGAATGCAGTTCATTGACTACAGCTCAGCATTCAACACCATAGTGCCCTCGAAGCTCATCCCTAAGCTAAGGTCCCTGGGACTGAACAACTCCCTCTGCAACTGGATCCCGGACTTCCTGACGGGCCGCCCCCAGGTGGTGAGGGTAGGCAACAACACATCCACCACGCTGACCCTTAACACGGGGGCCCCTCAGGGGTATGTGCTTAGTCCCCTCCTGTACTCGCTGTTCACCAACAACTGCGTGGCCGCGCACGACTCCAACACCATCATTAAGTTTGCCAACGACACGATGGTGGTAAGCCTGATAACCGACGACGATGAAACAGCCCATAGGGAGGAGGTCAGAGACCTGGCAGTGTGGTACCAGGACAACAACCTCTCCCTCAACGTCAGTAAGACAAAGGAGCTGATCGTGGACTACAGGAAACGGAGGGCCGAGCACGCCCCCATTGACATTGACAGGGCTGTAGTGGAGCGGGTCAAGAGCTTCAAGTTCCTTGGTGTCCACATCACTAAGGATCTATCATGGTCCAAACACACCAACACAGTCATGAAGAGGGCATGACAACACCTTTTCCCGCTCAGGAGGCTGAAAAGATTTGGCATGGGACCTCAAATCCTCAAAAAGTTATACAGCTGCACCATCGAGAGTATCTTGACTGGCTGCATCATCGCTTTGTATGGCAACTGCTTGGCATCCGACCGCAAGGCACTACAAAGAGTAGTGTGTTCGGCCCATTACATCACTGGGGCGGAGCTCCCAGCCGTCCAGGACCTCTATACCAGGCGATTTCAGAGGAAGGCCCAAAGAATTGTCAAAGACTCCAGCCACCCAAATAATTGTCAAAGACTCCAGCCACCCAAGCCACAGACTGTTCTCTCTGCTCTGACTCTATGCACACACACTGGACTCTACCCACACACTCACACATACTTACACTGACCCTCCAACACACACTTACTGTACATACACAAACACACACACTCACAGACAAACACACACACACACATATGCATACTGACGTCACACACTCACACACACTTTCACACTCACCACATTCACTGCTGCTACTGTCTATTATTTATCCTGTTGCCTAGTCACTTTACCCCTACCTATATGTTTTTTATTTTTATTTTATTTCACCTTTATTTAACCAGGTAAGCTAGTTGAGAACAAGTTCTCATTTACAACTGCGACCTGGCCAAGATAAAGCAAAGCAGTGCAATAAAAACAACAACAACACAGAGTTACATATGGGGTAAACAAAAAACGTACAGTCAATAACGCAATAGAAAATCTATATATAGTGTGTGCAAATGTAGTAAGTTATGGAGGTAAGGCAATAAATAGGCCATAGTGCAAAATAATTACAATTTAGTATTAACACTGGAATGATAGATGTGCAGAAGATGATGTGCAAATAGAGATACTGGGGTGCAAATGAGCAAAATAAATAACAATATGGGGATGAGATAGTTGGGTGGGCTAATTACAGATGGGCTGTGTACAGGTGCAGTGATCGGTAAGCTGCTCTGACAACTGATGCTTAAAGTTAGTGAGGGAGATAAGAGTCTCCAGCTTCAGAGATTTTTGCAGTTCGTTCCAGTCATTGGCAGCAGAGAACTGGAAGGAATGGCAGCCAAAGGAGGTGTTGGCTTTGGGGATGACCAGTGAGATATACCTGCTGGAGCGCATACTACGGGTGAGTGTTGCTATGGTGACCAATGAGCTAAGATAAGGCGGGGATTTGCCTAGCAGTGATTTATAGGTGACCTGGAGCCAGTGGGTTTGGCGACAAATATGTAGTGAGGGCCAGCCAACGAGAGCGTACAGGTCACAATGGTGGGTAGTATATGGGGCTTTGGTGCCAAAACGGATGGCACTGTGATAGACTACATCCAATTTGCTGAGTAGAGTGTTGGAGGCTATTTTGTAAATGACATCACCGAAGTCAAGGATCGGTAGGATAGTGTTTTTCAGCATGAGTGAAGGAGGCTTTGTTGCGAAATAAGAAGCTGATTCTAGATTTAACTTTGGATTGGAGATGCTTAATGTGAGTCTGGAAGGAGAGTTTACGGTCTAACCAGACACCTAGGTATTTGTAGTTGTCCACATATTCTAAGTCAGACCCGCTGAGAGTAGTGATTCTAGTCGGGCGGGCGGGTGCAAGCAGTGATCGATTGAAGAGCATGCATTTAGTTTTACTGTACATGTATGTACTGTACATAGCTAGCTACCTCAATTACCTCGTATCCCTGCACATCGACTCGGTACTGGTACTCCCTGTACATAGCCATGTTATTTTCTACTCCCTGTATATAGCCATGTTATTTTCTACTCCCTGTTTATAGCCATGTTATTTTCTACTCCCTGTTTATAGCCATGTTATTTTCTACTCCCTGTACATGGCCATGTTATTTTCTACTCCCTGTATTTAGCCATGTTATTTTCTACTTCCTGTATTTAGCCATGTTATTTTCTTCTCCCTGTATATAGCCATGTTATTATCTACTTCCTGTATATAGCCATGTTATTTTCTACTCCCTGTATATAGCCATGTTATTTTTACTCGTTATTTTTATTCGTTATTCACTGTGGGTTTATTCCTCATGTCACTATTTATATGTACACTACATTACCAAAAGTACGTGGATACCTGCTCGTCGAACATCTCATTCCAAAATAAAATAGTATTTTTCACATGCGCCGAATACAACAGGCGTAGACCTTACTGTGAAATGCTTACTTACAAGCCCTTAACCAACAAAAAAAAAATAAGAGTTAAGAGCGTCTGCTAAATGACGTAAATGTAAATGTATAGAGGTCCTGGATGGCAGGAAGCTTGGCCCCAGCCCCAATCATAGGCATTAATATGGAGTTGGTCCTCCCTTTGCTGCTATAACAGCCTCCACTCTTCTGGGAAGGCTTTCAACTAGATGTTGGAACATTGCTGCGGGGACTTGCTTCCATTCAGCCACAAGAGCATTAGTGAGGTCGGGCACTGATGTTGGGGGATTAGGTCTGGCTCGCAGTCGGCGTTCCAATTCATCCCAAAGGTGTTCGATGGGGTTGAGGTCAGGGCTCTGTGCAGGCCAGACAAGTTCTTCCACACTGATATCGACAAACCATTTCTGCATGGACCTCGCTTTGTGCACGGGGGCATTGTCATGCTGAAACAGGAAAGGGCCTTCCCCAAACTGTTGCCACACAGTAGGAAGCACAGAATCGTCTAGAATGTAATTTTATGTTGTAGCGTTAAGAGTTCCCACTGGAGCTAAGGGGCCTAGCCGACCATTAAAAACAGCCCCAGATCATTATTCCTCCTCCATCAAACTTTACAGTTGGCACTATGCATGGGGGCAGGTAGCGTTCTCCTGGCATCCGCCAAACCCAGATTCATCTGTCGGACTGCCAGATGGTGAAGCGTGATTCATCACTCAAGAGAACACGTTTCCACTGCTCCAGAGTCCAATGGCGGCGAGCTTTAAACCTCTCCAGCCAACGCTTGGCATTGCGCATGGTGATGTTAGGCTTTTGTGCGGCTGCTAGGCCGTGGAAACCCATTTCATGAAGCTCCCAACGAACAGTTATTGTGCTGATGTTGCTTCCAGAGGCAGTTTGGAACTCGGTAGTGAGTGTTGCAACCAATGACAGACAATTCTTACGCGCTACGCGCTTCAGCGCTCGGCGGTCCCGTTCTGTGAGCTTGTGTGGCCTACCACTTTGCAGCTGAGCCGTTGTTGCTCCTAGATGTTTCCACTTCACAATAACAGCACTTACAGTTGACAGGGCAGCTCTAGCAGGGCAGAAATTTGATGAACTGACTTGTTGGAAAGGTGGCATCCTATGACGGTGCCACGTTGAAAGTCACAAGGATTGGGAGAGGGATGAGAATGTGAAAGAAACTAGATGAGAAATAGATAGAAAGGAAGACATTTATATATTTATAATTAGTAGGTTTTTATTATCTGTTTTAACAAACCTTTATTATTCTTGTACTTATGTATTATATATATCTTTATGTGGTGTGGTTTTCATATAAACCCTTGTGCTTCCAACCACACCTGCACACCTTCTGTTGTTATTTGTTTTTATCTGTATTGTTGTCTATCAGTTGTTTTCTTTGGTGCACTATAAATAAATAAAACATAAATAAAAAAAGAAGAAAAGATTGAAAGAGACCAGTGAGATGGACAGAAAAGCCCACTATGGGGTATTAGTAGTCTAGAGGACCACCTGAACACAGCATCATCATCAAGCCAGAACACTTGGCTGGGTTAGACCAGGGTTGTGAAGGTCGTATGTGGGGTGCATGGAAAACATATGAAATATGAGGAACCATTGGAAGTGAAAAGGAGATGTAGAGGGAAAATGTGGTTTCACCTTGGAAAGTGCTATACATTAGCTCCAGATATTGACATCAGTGTAGATTTCAGATTATAAACTGGGTGGTTCGAGCCCTGAATGCTGATTGGCTGACAGCCGTGGTATATCAGGCTGTATACCACTCTGCGTTGTGTCATGCATAAGAACAGCCCTTAGCCATGGTATATTGGCCATATACCACACCCCCTTGGGCCTTATTGCTTAACTATACACTGCTAAAAAATAATGGTGCTTTGGGGTTGCTTTGGGAGCCAATGAATCCTGGTTCTATAAGGAACCCTTTGCAGAGGCATATAATGCGAGCAATTGAACCCTT
This sequence comes from Coregonus lavaretus, assembly GCF_964263955.1. Taxonomy (NCBI): domain Eukaryota; kingdom Metazoa; phylum Chordata; class Actinopteri; order Salmoniformes; family Salmonidae; genus Coregonus; species Coregonus lavaretus. Next base: position 52,763 of record NW_028160879.1, read on the forward strand.
TTTGGTTCTACACATCACCATTTCTTCTAGCAGTGTAGCAGTGTAGACACTAGCATGGATATGCAGAATGTGCATTGAAAGGCTCATTTAAAAACGACCTAAACTGACGGCTACTAAAATTAATTTGGGTATTAATATCTTTCAACAGGAATGTCTAAGTTATTTATTTCTTAGGAAGAAAATGACTGTGGATAGTGTCAGTGCCCGCTGGTCTCGAAGTGGTGGTATTACTTCTGGTGTTATCGATTGGGTTAATGAAATCTGCAATGGAACTACTGAGGAAGTCTGATGCTGAGGCAATAATATGTCTGGGTCAATAGATAGACTAATTATCTCTCAGACCCCTCCCCCTATCCCAGGGCACTACACCTGTCTGTCTCACTTTGCCTCTGAGCTCCTGAAAGAGTTTGTCTACCTCTGACAAGGAACACACTCGTACACACAGTCAAGACGATGCTTTACACACATAATAGACATTATGTAAAAACATCCACAACCATGTGCTGAGACAGATGCGTGGTCGTGCGAAGACACACCCACACATTTGACATTTCAGTCATTTAGCAGACACTCTTATCCAGAGTGACTTACAGTAGTGAGTGCATACATTTTCATACTGGTCCCCCGTGGGAATCGAACCCACAACCCTGGCGTTGCAAGCGCCTTGCTCTACCAACTGAGACATGCGCACAAACACACACACTCATTAGTATTAATTTTGTCAACAAATATAGTGACTGAACACCTATTTTTCAGTGACAACTGATGAGACTATAACTGACTAAATAGACCCAGAAAAAACTATAACTAAACTATAAAAAAATAAAATAATAATCAATTAAAATATGACTACTAAGTGGACTGGAAAATAGTTATTGGAAAGATTGAGAGCTTTTTAGTGATAAGCCCAATAATATTAGCGGCACAGATGCACAGCGCGGTTCTGTTCAGCAGTGGGAAGGACTTGCCACACCCGGCACACAGAGACTACAGTGCCTTCAGAAAGTATTCACACCCCTTGACTTTTTCTACATTTTGTTGTGTTACAAAGTGGGATTCAAATGCATTTAGTTGTATTTTTTGTCAACGATCTACACAAAATGCTCTGTAATATAAAGTGGAAGAAAAATTATATATTTATTTTGTATTCATGCAAAATAAAAAACATATATCTTGATTAGATAAGTATTCAACCCCCTTTGGCAGCGATTACAGCTGTGAGTTTTTCTGGGTAAGTCTCTAAGAGCTTTGAACACCTGGATTGTGGGACCTTACAGATAATTGTATGTGTGGGGTACAGAGATTGGGTAGTCATTTAAAAATTATGTTAGACAATATTATTGCACACAGAGTGAGTCCACGCAACTTATTATGTGAGTTGTTAAGCACATTTTTACTCCTGAACTTATTTATGCTTGACATAACAAAATAATCTAATACTTATTGACTCAAGACATTTCAGCTTTTCATTTTTCATGAATTTGTAAAAACGTAATTCCAGTTTGATATTATGGGGTATTGTGTGTAGATCAGTGACACAAAATCTCAATTTAATCCATTTTAAATTCAGGCTGTAACAAAACAAAATATAGAAAAGTCAAGGGGTGTGAATACTTTCAGCTGGTGAGCTGCGGGGGAGCAAGCGATGAGAGTGGGCAGACAGGCTCCGCTCCGGCTCCGCCTCCGATTATACACATCGCGCAGGCGACTCTTGCTAACCAGTCAACACCAGCCTTATAGTTAGCTACCCTTTGCCTGGTTAAGAAACACAAGCAGTTTTACGAAATGTAAAACAATAGCAGCATTGAGTTTAATAGTAAAACAACAGTCTAGCTATGTTTTCTTCTCCCTTGAGTAAAGAAAAGTCTTCTCAGTTGCTCAACCCTCCCACTTTCCCGACTGTATTTCATAGCCAGGTTCTGTAGCCAACGTAGCCAAGTCTCCCTCAGTGAAAATGGTTTAAGAGTATACCGTTCCAAATATATGTTTTTTTTCTTTCTATCGTTGGCGGGCTGCATTTGACATTCAGAAAGCATATCACAGGCCGTTCTAAAACTAGGCTACTTGTGGACCGGACCGTTAACCATTTGTTTAGGCTACAACTTGTTCAGTCATGTTACCTCATTAGCTAGCTATAGCTAACAACCTGGGGCGCGTTCAGAAGGACACAACATTTTTTGAACGTTCAGATAGAAATATGTTATGTTGAACAAACATGCCTCTCTGACATGTTGAGTAAGGAATAGCGTTGACTCGTTTTCGAGAACATTTTGCAACTGAACGTGGCCCTGGTAACATTACCAGTAGCGATATGCAAACATTTGGTGTCACAGAAAGAAAGGAAAAGGGATAGCCAACAATTTATTGACTAAATTCCTCTTGGTTCTACACTATATCTGACTGGGTAAATAACTCTACTTGGCTCTACACTATATCTGACTGGGTAAATAATTCCTCTTTGCTCCACACTATATCTGACTGGGTAAATAATTCCTCTTTGCTCCACACTATATCTGACTGGGTAAATAAATCCTCTTGGTTCTACACTATATCTGACTGGGTAAATAATTCCTCTTGGCTCTACACTATATCTGACTGGGTAAATAAATCCTCTTTGCTCCACACTATATCTGACTGGGTAAATAATTCCTCTTTGCTCCACACTATATCTGACTGGGTAAATAACTCCTCTTTGCTCCACACTATATCTGACTGGGTAAATAACTCCTCTTTGCTCCACACTATATCTACTGGGTAAATAAATCCCTCTTGGCTCCACACTATATCTGACTGGGTAAATAATTCCTCTTGTCATTACACTATATCTGACTGGGTAAATAATTCCTCTTGGCTCTACACTATATCTGACTGGGTAAATAACTCCTCTTTGCTCCACACTATATCTGACTGGGTAAATAACTCCTCTTTGCTCCACACTATATCTACTGGGTAAATAAATCCCTCTTGGCTCCACACTATATCTGACTGGGTAAATAATTTCTCTTGGCTCTACACTATATCTGACTGGGTAAATAATTTCTCTTGGCTCTACACTATATCTGACTGGGTAAATAATTCCTCTTGGCTCTACACTATATCTGACTGGGTAAATAATTCCTCTTTGCTCTACACTATATCTGACTGGGTAAATAATTCCTCTTTGCTCCACACTATATCTGACTGGGTAAATAATTCCTCTTGGCTCCACACTGTCACGGATTCTGCCGAGGCTGCTCCTTCTCCTTGCTCGGGCAGGCTTCGGCGTTCGTCGTTCCCGGAGTACTAGCTGCTGCCGTTCGATGTTATCGGTGTTTGTTTAGTTTTGTCTGTATTGTTTACACCTGTTCGTCATTATGTTAATTGTTTCCCTTATAATTACCCCTGTCTCTCATCTGTACTTTGTGTGTGATTGTTTTCCCCTTCACGGTTGTCTATTTTGTGAGTGGGTTATTTCCTCCCTGCGTGGAGTTATTTTCTGTGTCCTTTTGGATCCTTTTCGTATTAAAAGTACGTATCCGAGAGTTCTGTGTCCTGCGCCTGACTTCGTTTACCGCATCTCACAGACAGTCGTGACAGAATCACACACCTTACCATGGAGTCAGCAGGAGCGACGGCACCGACTGGATCACTCGAGGAGCGCGTCCTACAACAGGCAGCGATGCTCCAAAATCTTGGTCCCGCTATGGATAACGTTATGAACACTTTGGGACGATGGGAGAGAAGAGGTTTGCCCACACCTCCTCCAACGATACCACCACCATCGGCTACTCCTATCGTCTCACATCCGGAGTCCAGTGGGATTCGGCTCTCGCTCCCGAGGGCTTATGATGGCACCGCGGTAACCATTCACCCGGCACCCTCGGGATACGAGAGCGTGTCCGCCCTCATCTCCTGTCTGTCCGGCAAGGCACTGGAGTGGGCCAACGCCGAGTGGGGAGGGATAGACGCCGCTACTGTGAACTATGCGAAGTTCACCCGCCGCTTCAGGGCAGTGTTCGATCATCCCCCGGAGGGGCAGGCGGCGGGTGAGCGTCTATTCCACCTCAGACAAGGGAGGAGGAGCGCGCAGGAATTCCGGACTCTGGCTGCCAATTCGGGATGGAATGAGAGGGACCTCATCGACCACTACAGATGCAGCCTGAGGGAGGACGTTCGTCGAGAGCTGGCCTGCAGGGACACCAACCTAAGCTTCGATCAGCTGGTGGACATGTCGATTCGCTTGGATACCCTGTTGGCTACCCGCGGACGTCCAGCGCTGGGGCCGTCCATTCCATCCCCCAGCACCTCCGAGCCGAGCTCTATGGAGCTCGGGGGTGCTGGTAGTAGGGAGGCCAGGAAGGTGGCTGTCCCCTGCACCAACTGTGGCCGCCGAGGACACACGGCGGTTCGGTGCTGGGGAGGGTCTCCTCGGATTCGAGGCAGCAGGCAGCGCACTGATGAGTCATTCCCGGTGAGTAAGGTCCCAACTCACCCAGAGCTCTCTGCTGTTCATATGTGTATCCAAGTGATGTTTCCAGAAGTTTCTTCTTACTCCCAGCATAAGGCGCTAGTCGATTCAGGCGCAGCTGGGGATTTTATCGATCGCCATTTCTCATATAAGTTAGGGATCCCTATATTACCAGTCGATGTGCCCTTCCCTATCCATGCCCTAGATAGCCGGCCTTTGGGGTCGGGATTGATTAGGGAGGTCACAGCACCACTGAAGATGAAAACGCAGAAGGGTCATGAGGAGACTATACAGTTGTATTTAATTGACTCTCCTGCGTTTCCAGTGGTGTTAGGACTTCCCTGGTTAATATCTCATGACCCCAACATTTCATGGCAGCAGAGGGCTCTCAAGGGATGGTCTGATCAGTGTGTGGGGCGGTGTGTAGGTGTTTCCGTAGGGGCAACGACGGTGGAGAGTCCGAACCAAATGCCCACAATGCACATTCCTCCTGAGTATGCCGATTTGGCAAGCACCTTCTGTAAGAAGAAGGCGACTCAATTACCACCTCATCGACAGGGGGATTGTGCGATAGACCTCCAGGTTGGCGCGGCGCTCCCTCGCAGCCATGTGTATCCTCTGTCTCAGGAGGAGACGGCTGCTATGGAGACATACGTCGCTGAATCCTTGAGACAGGGATACATACGGCCTTCCACTTCTCCTGCGTCCTCAAGTTTCTTTTTTGTGAAGAAGAAGGATGGGAGTTTACGCCCGTGTATTGATTACCGTGGTCTCAATCAGATCACTATTAAATACAGCTATCCTCTCCCTCTGATTGCTAGTATGACGGAGTCATTACACGGGGCGCGCTTCTTCACAAAATTGGATCTCAGGAGCGCTTACAACCTGGTGCGCATTCGGGAGGGAGATGAGTGGAAAAAGCCTTCAGTACCACCTCGGGTCACTATGAGTACCTCGTCATGCCATACGGTCTAATGAATGCTCCTTCAGTCTTCCAATCATTTGTAGACGAGATTTTCCGGGATTTGCATGGACAGGGGGTAGTGGTGTATATTGATGACATTCTGATATACTCCGCTACACGTACCGAGCATGTGTCCCTGGTACGTCGGGTGCTGGGTAGACTGTTGGAGCATGATCTGTATGTGAAGGCAGAGAAATGTCTGTTTTTCCAGGAGTCCATCTCCTTCCTGGGACACCGGTTGTCTGCGTCAGGGGTGGAGATGGAGATTGACCGCGTTTCAGCCGTGCGTAATTGGCAGACTCCAACTACAGTAAAGGAGGTGCAGCGGTTTTTGGGTTTTGCCAATTACTACCGGAGGTTTATCCGGGGTTTTGGACAGGTAGCGGCTCCCATTACCTCCCTGCTAAAGGGGGGCCCGGTGCGTTTGCAGTGGTCGGCTGAGGCGGACAGGGCGTTTAGTCATTTGAAGGACCTGTTCACCTCAGCTCCGGTGCTGGCACATCCGGATCCCTCTTTGGCGTTCCAAGTCGAGGTGGATGCGTCCGTGGCGGGGATCGGTGCTATACTGTCTCAGCGCTCGGGCACGCCTCCAAAACTCCGCCCCTGTGCTTTCTATTCTAAGAAGCTCAGTCCGGCGGAGCGCAATTATGACGTGGGGGACAGGGAGCTGCTAGCTGTGGTCCAGGCCCTGAAGGTGTGGAGACATTGGCTTGAGGGGGCTAACCACCCTTTTCTCATTCTGACTGACCATCGTAACCTGGAGTACATCCGGGCAGCAAAGAGACTGAACCCTCGTCAGGCTAGGTGGGCCATGTTTCTGGCCCGGTTTGTCTTTAAGATCACGTATATCCCCGGGTCACAGAACGTTAAGGCAGACGCCCTGTCCCGACGATATGACACAGAGGAGAGGTCCATTGAGCCCACTCCCATACTACCGGAGTCTTGTCTCGTGGCACCGGTGGTGTGGGAGGTCGACACGGAAATCGAGCGGGCGTTACGTACCGACCCTTCTCCCCCAGAGTGTCCAGAGGGACGGAGGTACGTGCCGCTCGAGGTCCGTGACCGACTGATTTATTGGGCTCACACGTCACCCTCCTCTGGTCATCCTGGTATTGGTCGGACGGTGCACTGTCTTAGCGGGAAGTACTGGTGGCCCACCTTAGATAAGGACGTGAGAGTTTAAGTTTCTTCCTGCTCGGTGTGCGCCCAGTGTAAGGCGCCTAGACACCTGCCCAGGGGGAAGTTACAACCTCTCCCCGTTCCACAACGGCTGTGGTCTCACCTGTCGGTGGATTTTGTCACGGACCTTCCCCCCTCCCAGGGGAATACCACGATCTTGGTCGTTGTGGATCGGTTTTCTAAGGCCTGCCTTCTCATCCCTATGCCAGGTCTTCCTACAGCCCTACAAATGGCCGAAGCCCTGTTTACTCACGTTTTCCGGCACTACGGGGTGCCTGAGGATATAGTGTCTGATCGGGGTCCCCAGTTCACCTCTAGAGTGTGGAGGGCGTTTATGGAACATTTGGGGGTCTCGATCAGCCTTACCTCAGGTTTTCACCCTGAGAGTAATGGGCAGGTGGAGAGAGTAAACCAAGATGTGGGTAGGTTTCTGAGGTCCTACTGCCAGGACCGGCAGGAGGAGTCGTCGGGGTATATTCCCTGGGCAGAGATAGCCCAAAACTCACTCCGCCACTCCTCCACTAATCTCACTCCTTTCCAGTGTGTGTTGGGCTATCAGCCGGTTCTGGCACCCTGGCATCAGAGCCAGATCGAGGCTCCTGCGGTGGATGAATGGTTTCGGCGCTCGGAGGAGACATGGAACGCTGCGCACGTCCATCTGCAGCGGGCCATCAGACGGAAAAAGGCGAGCGCCGATCGCCACCGCAGTGAGGGTCCGGTTTATGCACCGGGAGATCGGGTCTGGCTCTCGACCAGAAACCTGCCCCTTCACCTGCCCTGCCGGAAGCTGGGCCGGCGGTTTGTGGGGCCATTTAAAGTCCTGAGGAGATTGAACGAGGTATGTTATAGGTTACAGCTGCCTGTTAATTATCGCATTAACCCCTCGTTCCATGTGTCTCTCCTCAGGCCGGTGGTAGCTGGTCCACTCCAGGAGAATGAGGTACGAGAGGCCTCTCTGCCCCCACTAGACATCGAAGGGGCTCCGGCGTACTCAGTCCGTTCCATCGTGGATTCGAGGCGTCGGATGGGGGGTCTGCAGTATCTCGTGGAGTGGGAGGGGTACGGTCCGGAGGAACGTTGCTGGGTCCCTAGGAGGGACATCCTAGATCCCTCCCTGTTGACAGAGTTCCACCGGAGTCACCCAACTCGCCCTGCTCCGCGTCCTCCTGGCCGTCCCCGAGGCCGGGGTCGGCGCACGGCTGGAGCCGCGCGTCAAGGTGGGGGTACTGTCACGGATTCTGCCGAGGCTGCTCCTCCTCCTTGCTCGGGCAGGCTTCGGCGTTCGTCGTCCCCGGAGTACTAGCTGCTGCCGTTCGATGTTATCGGTGTTTGTTTAGTTTTGTCTGTATTGTTTACACCTGTTCGTCATTATGTTAATTGTTTCCCTTATAATTACCCCTGTCTCTCATCTGTACTTTGTGTGTGATTGTTTTCCCCTTCACGGTTGTCTATTTTGTGAGTGGGTTATTTCCTCCCTGCGTGGAGTTATTTTCTGTGTCCTTTTGGATCCTTTTCGTATTAAAAGTACGTATCCGAGAGTTCTGTGTCCTGCGCCTGACTTCATTTACCGCATCTCACAGACAGTCGTGACACCACACTATATCTGACTGGGTAAATAATTCCTCTTTGCTCCACACTATATCTGACTGGGTAAATAATTCCTCTTGGTTCTACACTATATCTGACTGGGTAAATAATTCCTCTTGGCTCCACACTATATCTACTGGGTAAATAATTCCTCTTGGCTCTACACTATATCTGACTGGGTAAATAATTCCTCTTGGTTCTACACTATATCTGACTGGGTAAATAACTCCTCTTGGCTCCACACTATATCTGACTGGGTAAATAATTCCTCTTGGCTCTACACTATATCTGACTGGGTAAATAATTCCTCTTGGCTCCACACTATATCTGACTGGGTAAATAATTCCTCTTGGCTCTACACTATATCTGACTGGGTAAATAATTCCTCTTGGCTCCACACTATATCTGACTGGGTAAATATTTCCTCTTGGCTCCACACTATATCTGACTGGGTAAATAATTCCTCTTGGCTCTACGCTATATCTGACTGGGTAAATAGCTTTATTTGGAGTTTATGTGGGCCCAGTGACTCAGACTTGAGTCTCTCGCTCTCTCTCTCTCTCTCTTTCTCTCTCTCTCTCTCTCTCTCTCTCTCTCTCTGAATAAATTAGGAATGTATATGGCCGGCTAATTCTTATGTACACTGAGTGTACAAAACATTAGGAACACCTTCCATTGCTTCCCACAGTTGTGTCAAGTTGACTGGATATCCTTTGGGTGGTGGACCATTCTTGATACACCTTGGAAACTGTTGAGCGTGAAAAACCCAGCAGCGTTGCAGTTCTTGACACACTCACCTACTACCATACCGCGTTCAAAAGCACTTAAATCTTTTGTCCTGCCCATTCACCCTCTGAATGGCACAAATAGTCAATTCATGTCTCATTTGTCCAAAGGCTTAAAAATCCTTCTTTAACCTGTCTCTTCCCCTTTATCTACACTGATTGAAGTGGATTTAACAAGTGACATCAATAAGGGATCATAGCTTTCACCTGGATTCACGTGGTCAGTTTATGACATGGAAAGAGGAGGTGTGCGTAATGTTTTGTCCACTCAGTGTATGTTTGTCATATTTCTGCTGTTGGGAAGAGAATATACAGAAAAACATGTTGGGTGGACAAGGCTAGGTATATGTGTGCACATTGAAGTCAATGATTTACTATTGGTTAATAAGGCAATACAAATGTGATGTGACTAAAATCAAAGGGTATTTATTGGCTTTTGTCATTTTGACAATAACTAGACTAAATCGTTATTCAAATGAAAAAAATGTGACTAGGACGCATGCACTTCCCTGACTCAACGGCTGTGCCCAAATGGAACCATATTCCCTATGGAGTGCACTACTTTTGACCAGGGAAATAGTGCAATATATAGAGAATAGGATGCCATCTGGGACACTGACAATGTCTGGTTTTGTGCCACAGCTCTTAGTGGCCCAATTGTATCTTGTTATTTTTCTTAATTGGGTCGATCTAGTGATTTCCAACAGGTCATGATACATTAAGGAGTACAGACCAAATTGGTCATCGCCAGTCCCCTTTTTTTCCAACTGTGTAAAGGTGGCCTCGCAGGAGGAAAAGGCCTTCCAACAATGTTGTAACAAATAATGTACAGTTACAGTCTAATCAATGGTCCACTGTGGGGGTTTAGGATAGAAACATCAGATGCTTAAATCTTACAGGCATAGGAGCCTAGTTTTCTTGTTTAAAACGTATTTTGCTTTGAAACCCTCTCTGACGAAAGCAATGAAGAATGTATCTCACTGGATACAGTGACAGGGGGTGCTAAAATAGAACAGTGAAACAAAATACCGTAATAGATAGGCTTGGTAAACTGCTAGAAGAAATTGTGCTATATATAACCAAAAAGGGTTCCATGGCCCTCAAAAGGGTTCTATATAGAACTGCAAAGCAGCCTTTTAAGCAGTGTAAGAAAGAAAAAAATGGTAATCAGGTGTTTTTACTGACACATTTGGATAAAAGACCTCACAATCCACCTCCAGGCGATGTCCTCATAAAGCAGGGATGATGGGAGGAAGCACTCATCCTGGGCCCAGACTGGTGTCAGTGAGGTCAGAAGAACGCCGCACAGATCTGACTCAGTCTGGGATTGACCATCGGCTGCAACAATCATACATTCTGGGTGGGTGGGGAGAGAGTAATCTGCTGGCTAGCTCTCCATATAAACCCTTTAATCCAACAGAGGACAAACAAATGTGTCTGCTTGTTTACGATCCCGAAGGAGAAAAACAAGAACAACAACACAAACAACATTGTTGATGTCACTGTTAAAGAGATCCCACCGCTGCCACCAATGTGCCATTGATCTCCTCATTACAGTCTGGGATCCCCAGCCCCCGGGCTTCGCCTCCTTAATTGCTGCTGCTGGCTAATCTGCCGGGCTCTAGCTAGAGGGGTGTAAAACGGCGGATATTACCTTGACCGTGGAGACTGATGGGTCACCGGGCGAGAGACCCGGTCACCGGCCTGTAATGACAAGCTGAGTGGGGAAGGTCAAGGTGCAGTTATGACAAGGGGAGGGCGAGGGCCCCCTGACACACACACACACACACACACACACACACACGCCACAGTACAGTGTCACTGTGCAACAGCGAGAGAGACGTCCTGATATTTCACTGAAGAAGCAGCCCCTTCTATTGAAAACACAGAGAGCTATGTCTTTGACTGTATGTTATGTGTGATGTTTGTGTAGTGTTTTTGATATTGTCATTTTTTAATGTTTTATTCAGTGTTACCTGCCCTGCTTTCTTCGTGACATACGAACTGTCTGTTATTTGTTTCTGAGATACATCTGAAATATGAGTGTGAGTGGAATTCTTTCTCAGCTCATAGAAATGGGACGAGTACAGTCTTATATGGAAGCAGATTCATGTCAAAACAAATATAGTTTTTTGGCATGAATCTGCTTCCATAGTCTCTATGTAAAGGACAGCCAATATGGATCTTAGAACAACAATGTCTAGAAACTTAGCCCTAGCAATACCTTATTAATTTCACAGATTGCCTAGGATTCTCTGAGCTAAACTAGCACATACAGGCTGCTGGAGTGTGAGTTCTGTGTGGAGAGAAGAGAAGAGGAGAGGAGAGGGCAGAGGCTCTGAGGGAGAGAGAGAGAGCAAGGGATAGAGCGAGAGGAGAACATTTTTACCCAGTGAAGTCACCCAGTATGTGGCAATGGGAGAGAGCCACTGTCTGCACACACACAGACATCCCTGTGTGTCAGTGTCAGAGAGTGGGTGGGAGTGCACCACCGCAGGGGATGGAGACAGAGGGAGGGAGGGAGAGAGGGAGGATGGAGACAGTGGGAGAGAGAAGGGGGAGTGAAACAGGGAGCGAGACAGAGAGAGAGGGGGACAACGAGTGAACGATAGAGAGAAGGGAATAGAAAGCCACAGAAAAATAGACAGAGTGCTAAGAGAGAGTTGCAGAAGGGAAACGGGCTCATGAGAGAAAAATTGCTATACTTGTAGTAGAAAAATATAGATAATGCAGACAGAAAGGGAAGAAGGGACAGTGACGGACAAAAAGTAAAGTAAGAGACATAGAGACAGAAACAGAGAAAGAGAAAGGAGACAAAGGAGAGAAAGAGAGAGAGAGAGAGAGAGAGAGAGAGAGAGAGAGAGAGAGAGAGAGAGAGAGAGAGAGAGAGGGAGAGAGAGAGAGAGAGAGAGAGAGAGAGAGAGAGAGAGAGAGAGAGAGAGAGAGAGAGAGAGAGAGAGAGAGAGAGAGAGAGAGAGAGAGAGAGAGAGGAGAGAGAGAGACACAGAGAGAGAGAGAGGAGAGAGAGAGAGAGACATATATATATATATATATAGAGAGAGAGAGAGAGAGAGGTCCCAGTAATTACAGTGGAATCTGTGTCAACAGCAATCTCTGAAAAATCCTCTGCAGTATCATCAACAGCAAACTCCAAAATACCAAAATACCGCAGGACAGACCACGTATACACCCTGCACACCCTTATTGACAAACAAAATAACCAAAACAAAAGCAAAGCCTTCTCATGCTTTGTTGATTTCAAAAAAATGTTTGCTTACAAGCCCTTAACCAACAATGCAGTTTTAAGTAAAATAAGTGTTAAGTAAAAAACAATGCAAATAGTCCTGGTAGCCATTTGATTAGCTGTTCAGGAGTCTTATGGCTTGGGGGTAGAAGCTGTTAAGAAGCCTTTTGGACATAGACTTTGCGCTCCGGTAACGCTTGCCGTGCGGGAGCAGAGAGAACAGTCTATGACTAGGGTGGCTGGAGTCTTTGACAATTTTTAGGGCCTTTTAGGGTCTGCTATGGAAATTGATGGAAAGCAGTGTTGGAGGAAAAACATAAAATCAACACTGGGCGAAAAGGGTCAATATCTTTACATGACATGTTTTGATATTCTAGAGAATACAGACCATTTCATTTTAGTCATTTAGCAGACGCTCTTATCCAGAGCGACTTACAGAAGCAATTAGGGTTAAGTGCCTTGCTCAAGGGCACATCGACAGATTTTTCACCTAGTCGGCTCAGGGATTAGAACCAGCAACCTTTCGATTACTGGCATAACGCTCTTAACCACTAAGCTACCTGCATTTCCAATGCAGATTTTGAGTTTTGTGGATTTGCACCATATCCTGACAAATTCTGAATCCAGATGTGTCTTTTAGACATATATGATATTGGGATTACTCCAAATATCACACATGGACACTTCCTATGGCCGGATATGGACTCATTCAATATCCTGAGATATGTGACATCCTATTTTCTCTCTTCATGTTGACAAATACTGACTGTATACATCGCATATCTGGGTTTTCTCAACACATTCAAGATATGAAGCCATATTGATTCCAGATATGCTTCTCTTGGCTGAGGTCCATATCCGGATCTTGATATGCTTTTTGATATGCTGAAAATAAAGATGATTTCTGATGCATTTCTGAGTTTTCAGCACATGCTCAATAATATGTCAAATATGAAATCCATATTTTTCTTTCATGCACAAATCATTTTTGGATTCCATCCGGATCTCATACATGGTTTGGCCGGATATTGACTCATTAGATATCCTGAGATAGGCCAACAGTTGAAGTCGGAAGTTTACATATACTTAGGTTGGAGTCATTAAAACTTGTTTTTCAACCACTCCACAAATTTCTTGTTAACAAACTATAGTTTTGTCAAGTCGGTTAGGACATCTACTTTGTGCATGACACAAGTAATTTTTCCAACAATTGTTTACAGACAGATTATTTCACTTATAATTCACTGTATCACAATTCCAGTAGGTCAGAAGTTTACATACACTAAGTTGACTGTGCCTTTAAACAGCTTGGAAAATTCCAGAAAATGATGTCATGGCTTTAGAAGCTTCTGATAGGCTAATTGACATCATTTGAGTCAATTGGAGGTGTACCTGGGGATGTATTTCAAGGCCTACCTTCAAACTCAGCGCCTCTTTGCTTGACATCAGGGGAAAATCAAAATAAATCAGCCAAGACCTCAGAAAAACAATTGTAGACCTCCACAAGTCTGGTTCATCCTTGGAAGCAATTTCCAAACGCCTGAAGGTACCAAGTTAATCTGTACAAACAATAGTTCGCAAGTATAAACACCATGGAACCACGCAGCCTTCATACCGCTCAGGAAGGAGACGCGTTCTGTCTCCTAGAGATGAACGTACTTTGATGCGAAAAGTGCAAATAAATCCCAGAACAACAGCAAAGGACCTTGTGAAGATGCTGGAGGAAACAGGTACAAAAGTATCTATATCCACAGTAAAACAAGTCCTATATCGACATAACCTGAAAGGCCACTCAGCAAGGAAGAAGCCATTGCTCCAAAACCGCCATAAAAAAAGCCAGACTACGGTTTGCAACTGCACATGGGGACAAAGATCGTACTTTTTGGAGAAATGTCCTCTGGTCTGATGAAACAAAAATAGAACTGTTCGCCATAATGACCATCGTTATGTTTGGAAGAAAAAGGGGGTTGCTTGCAAGACGAAGAACACCATCCCAACCGTGAAGCACGGGGGTGGCAGCATCATGCTGTGGGGGTGCTTTGCTGCAGGAGGGACTGGTGCACTTCACAAAATAGATGGCATCAAGAGGAAGGAAAATTATGTGGCTAAATTGAATCAACATCTCAAGACATCAGTCAGGAAGTTAAAGCTTGGTCGCAAATGGGTCTTCCAAATGGACAATGACCCAAAGCATTTATTTTTACCTTTATTTAACTAGGCAAGTCAGTTAAGAACAAATTCGTATTTATAATGACGTCCTACACCGGTCAAACCCGGACGACGCTGGGCCAATTGCATGGAATCGAACCAGGGGGTCTGTAGTGATGCCTCAAGCACTGAGATGCAGTGCCTTAGACCACTGTGTCACTCAGGAGCATACTTCCAAAGTTGTGGCAAAATGGCTTAAGGACAACAAAGTCAAGGTATTGGAGTGGCCATCACAAAGCCCTGACCTCAATCCTATAGAACATTTGTGGGCAGAACTGAAATAGTGTGTGCGTGCAAGGAGGCCTACAAACCTGACTCAGTTACACCAGCTCTGTCAGGAGGAATGGGCCAAAATTCACCCAACTTATTGTGGGAAGCTTGTGGAAGGCTACCCAAAACGTTTGACCAAAGTTAAACAATTTAAAGGCAATGCTACCAAACACTAATTGAGTGTATGTAAACATCTGACCCACTGGGAATGTGATGAAAGAAGTAAAAGCTTAAATAAATCATTCTCTTGTCACGGTCGTCTAGGAGCGAAGGAGACCAAGGCGCAGCGTGTGCAAGAAACATGACTTTATTAAATAAAGTTTCGAACTACAAACAAAAGACGACTCATGAAGTCCACGGTACACCGACCGAAACGGAACAAAAACCCACCACACCCAAAGGAAAACATACAGATAAATATGGCTCCCAATCAGAGATAACGAGCCGACAGCTGACACTCGTTACCTCCGATTGGGAGTCACATGACTACACAAGAACTAACCAAAACCACACACACCCAAATGAACACACCCTATTCCCAACCTAACCAAAACAAACCCCCACAAAACGAATACACCCTGGCTCAAATACAAGTCCCGGAGCCAGAGTGTGACAGTACCCCCCCCTAAAGGCGCGGACTGCGACCGCGCCTCAACTAGGGCTAACCAAGGGAGGGCTGGGTGGGCATACCTCTTCGGCGGTGGTTCTGGCTCTGGTCGTGGTCCCCACCCCACCATAGTCACTACCCGCTTCCGTAGCCTCCTCCAACTGACCACCCTCCAACTTAACCCCACCGGATTAAGGGGCAGCACCGGACTAAGAGGCAGCACCGGACTAAGGGGCAGCACCGGACTAAGGGGCAGCACCCGGATAAGGGGCAGCACCAGACTAAGGGGCAGCACCGGACTAAGGGGCAGCACCGGACTGAATGGCGGATCCTGGCTGGCTGGCTATGGCGGATCCTGGCTGGCTGGCGGACCCCGGCTGGACGGCTCTGGCGGATCCTGGCTGGACGGCTCATGGCTGGCTGACGGATCTGGCTGCTCATGGCTGGCTGACGGATCTGGCTGCTCATGGCTGGCTGACGGATCTGGCTGCTCATGGCTGGCTGACGGATCTGGCTGCTCATGGCAGGCTGACGGATCTGGCTGCTCATGGCTGGCTGACGAATCTGGCTGCTCATGGCAGGCTGACGGATCTGGCTGCTCATGGCTGGCGGAAGGCTCTGGCTGATCCTGTCTGGCGGAAGGCTCTGGCTGATCCTGTCTGGCGGAAGGCTCTGGCTGATCCTGTCTGGCGGAAGGCTCTGGCTGATCCTGTCTGGCGGAAGGCTCTGGCTGATCCTGTCTGGCGGAAGGCTCTGGCTGATCCTGTCTGGCGGAAGGCTCTAGCGGCTCCTGTCTGGCGGAAGGCTTTAGCGGCTCCGGTCTGGCGGACGGCTCTGAAGGCTCATGGCAGACGGGCGGCTTTGCAGGCTCAGTACAGACGGGCAGTTCATGCAGCGCTTGGCAGACGGACAGTTCAGACGGCGTTGGGCAGACAGGCAGTTCAGGCGCCGTTGGGCAGACGGGCAGTTCAAGCGCCGTTGGGCAGACGGGCAGTTCAAGCGCCGTTGGGCAGACGGGCAGTTCAGGCGCCGTTGGGCAGACGGGCAGTTCAGGCGCCGTTGGGCAGACGGCAGACTCTGGCCGGCCGAGACGCACTATAGGCCTGGTGCGTGGTGCCGGAACTGGTGGTCCCGGGCTGAGGACACGCATCTCAGGGCTAGTGCGGGGAGCAGCAACAGGACGCACAGGACTCTGGGGACACACAGGAGGCTTGGTGCGTGGTGTAGGCACTGGTGGTACTGGGCTGGAGCGGGGAGGTGGCGCCGGAAATACCGGACCGTGCAGGCTTACTGGCTCCCTTGAGCACTGAGCCTGCCCAACCTTACCTGGTTGTATGCTCCCCGTCGCCCGACCAGTATGGGAAGGAGGAATAACCCGCACCGGGCTATGTAGGCGAACCGGGGACACCATGCGTAAGGCTGGTGCCATGTAAGCCGGCCCGAGGAGACGCACTGGTGGCCTGATGCGTTGGACCGGCTTCATGACATCCGGCTCAACGCTCAATCTAGCCCGGCCGATACGTGGAGCTGGAATGTACCGAACCGGGCTATGCACGCGTACAGGAGACACCATGCGCTCTACTGCGTAACACGGTGTCTGCCCGTACTCTCGCTCTCCACGGTAAGTACAGGGAGTAGGCGCAGGTCTCCTACCTGACTTCGCCACACTCCCTTTAAGGCCCCCCCCAAGAAATTTTTGGCTAGTGCTCACGGGCTTCCAGCCTTGCCTCTGTGCTGCCTCCTCATATTGCCTCCTCTCGGCTTTAGCTGCCTCCAGCTCTTCACGAGGGCGGCGATATTCTCCCGGTTGTGCCCAAGGACCCCTTCCATCCAGTATCTCCTCCCATGTCCATGAATCCTGTGTAGGTGGATCCTGTTGCCGCTTGACACGCCGCTTGGTCCTAGAATGGTGGGTTTTTCTGTCACGGTCGTCTAGGAGCGAAGGAGACCAAGGCGCAGCGTGTGCAAGAAACATGACTTTATTAAATAAAGTTTCGAACTACAAACAAAAGACGACTCATGAAGTCCACGGTACACCGACCGAAACGGAACAAAAACCCACCACACCCAAAGGAAAACATACAGATAAATATGGCTCCCAATCAGAGATAACGAGCCGACAGCTGACACTCGTTACCTCCGATTGGGAGTCACATGACTACACAAGAACTAACCAAAACCACACACACCCAAATGAACACACCCTATTCCCAACCTAACCAAAACAAACCCCCACAAAACGAATACACCCTGGCTCAAATATAAGTCCCGGAGCCAGAGTGTGACATCTCTCTACTATTATTCCTACATTTCACATTCTTAAAATAAAGTGGTGATCCTAACTGACCTAAAACAGGGAATTTTTACTAGGATTAAATGTCAGGAATTGTGAAAAACTGAGTTTAAATGTATTTGGCTAAGGTGTATGTAAACTTCCGACTTCAACTGTATGTGGACATCTCGTGCATATGTATTCACCCCCTTTGCTATGAAGCACCTAAATAAGATCTGGTGCAACCAATTACCTTCAGAAGTCACATAATTAGTTAAATAAAGTCCACCTGTGTGCAATCTAAGTGAAGCATGGCGGTGGCAGCATCATGCTGTGGGGATGTTTTTCATCGGCAGGGACTGGGAAACTGGTCAGAATTGAAGGAATGATGGATGGCGCTAAATACAGGGAAATTCTTGTTTCAGTCTTCCAGAGATTTGAGACTGGGACGGAGGTTCACCTTCCAGCAGGACAATGACCCTAAGCATACTGCTAAAGCAACGCTCGAGTGTTTAAGGGGAAACATTTAAATGTCTTGGAATGGCCTAGTCAAAGCCCAGACCTCAATCCAATTGAGAATCTGTGGTATGACTTAAAGATTGCTGTAAACCAGCGGAACCCATCCAACTTGAAGGAGCTGGAGCAGTTTTGCCTTGAAGAATGGGCAACAATCCCAGTGGCTAGATGTGCCAAGCTTATAGAGACATACCCCAAGAGACTTGCAGCTGTAATTGCTGCAAAAGGTGGCTCTACAAAGTATTGACTTTGAATAGTTATGTACGCTCAAGTTTTTTTTCTTATTTCTTGTTTGTTTCACCCCAAAAAATATTTTGCATCTTCAACGTGGTATGCATGTTCTGTAAATCAAATGATACAACCCCCCAAAAAATCAATTTTAATTCCAGGTTGTAAGGCAACAAAATATGAAAAATGCCAAGGGGGGTGAATACTTTCGCAAGCCACTGTATTTTCTCAGCACATACTCTTGACATATGCTCTTGACTGAGGTCCATATCTTTTTGATATGCTAAATAAGGATAATTTCTTATGCTTATTTGCGTTTTGAGGTCAATTATTTGAAAATATTAAATCAACATAATTCTTTCAGACACTAGCTAAACTTTTTGTATTCCTTCTGCATAAAGGCACGCGCAAACTGCAAGCTAAAAGCACTGTAACTGGTAGCCTAGCAACAGGAATCCTATTTTCTGCTGTGGAGTTCCAACTGTCATTTTTGAATGTGGTGCGCCACAAATGAGTTTTTTAACAATGTGTGGTCAAACTGACAACTGGAGAAACAAATAAGTTAGAAGCTGTTCAGAAAATACCTCAAAGAAGTTAACGCTAAAGTGAGTAGCTAATTTAATATGTTTTATTTATCTTAGTAACTAGAATCAAGAACATTCACTTATTTGGCCAGTAGGGCTAGCTAGCTAGTTAGCTAGGCTTGATAGGGGGGTAATAACTAACTGGTTTTCGACACCTGAACAGGTAAAATCATTTGGGTGCTGGAGATTGATCATGAGTCAGATTTAGTCCATTTTTGATCAGACATATGAGGATGAATATTACATATCATGTAAGGATATCTATTGAAATCATTCATTTTTTGAGAAATATGGATCCATAAATGATCAGGTAATGACTACAGATACAGTGTGATACCTTTCTGAAAGTATGTGGATTCATTCATGCCTAATTATAAAGGCTTAGATATGTCAGCATGTTGACACATACCCTTTCCGGAGTTAAAATATTCTACAAATATGTAAGTAGGTGCAGGCGCATCAGGGGTGTGTCTTGAAGGGATCTCACCCCAGATATCTCCCTGGACTCACTAGAACAGTCTGGAGCACCCGGCCTCACCCTACTGGACCCGGAAATGTCTACTGTTTACTGATGATCTGGTGCTTCTGTCCCAAACCAAGCAGCACCTAGATATTCTGCACAGATTCTGTCAGACTTGGGCCATGACAGTGAATCTCAGTAAGACAAAAATAATGGTGTTCCAAAAAATGTCTAATAATATGCCATTTAGCAGACGCTTTTATCCAAAGCGACTTACAGTCGTGTGTGCATACATTATTCTAGTCTAGTTGCCAGGACAACAAATACAAATTCTATCGAGACACTGTTACCCTAGAACACACAAATAATTATACCTACCTCGGCCTAAACATCAACACCAAAGCTAACTTCCACAAGATTGTGAACAATCTAAGAGACAAGGCAAGAAGGGCCTTCTATGCCATCAGAAGGAACATAAAACTCGACATCACAATTAGGGATCAGGCAAAAAATACTTCAATTAGCTATAGAACCCATTGGCCTCTATGGTTGTGAGGTCTGGGGTCCACTCACCAACCAATAATTCACAAAAAGGGACAAACACCCGATTGACACTGCATGCAAAATTCTGCAAAAATATACTTTGCGTACAATGCAAAATCCCAAACAATGCATGCAGAGCAGAATTAGGACTATACCCGCTAGTTATCAAAATCCAGAAAAAGCTGTTAAATTCTACAACCACCTAAAAGGAAGCGATGCCCACACATTCCACCACAAAGCCATCACCTACAGAGAGATTAACCTAGAGAAGAGTCCCCTCAGCCAGCTGGTTCTGGGGCTCTGTTCACAAACACAAACAGACCCCACAGAGCCCCAGGCCAGCAACACAATTAGACCCAACCAAATTATGAGAAGGCAAAAAGATAACTATTTGATACACTGGAAAGAATCAACCAAAAAGAGCAAATTGGAATGCTATCCGGCCTTAAACAGAGAGTAAACAGTGGCAGAATACCTGACCACTGTGACTGACCCAAAATTGTAAAAATCCTTGACTATGTGCAGACTCAGTGAGCATAGCCTTGCTATTGAGAGAGGTTGCCATATGCAGACCTGGCTCCCAAGAGAAGACAGTATATGTGGCCACTGTCCACAAAATGTGGTGGAAACTGAGCTGCACTTCCTAACCTCCTGCCAAATGTATGACCACATTAGAGACACATATTTCCCACAGTTCACACAGACCCACAAAGAATTTGAAAACGAATCCAACATTGATAAACTCCCATATCGGTTAGGCGAAATACCACAATGTGCAATCACAGCAGCAAGATATGTGGCCCATTGCCATGAGAAAAGGGCAACCAGTGGAGCACAAACAACATTGTATCTGTTTATTTATCTACCCCCACTATTTGTACTACAACTATTTGCACATTGCTAAAACACTGTACATAGCTGATAATATAACACTTGAAATGTCTTTATATTTTTGAAACCTTTTTGAGTGCAATGTTTACTGTTGATTTCCCCCCAAAATTATTGATGTATTAAATGTGTTATTTCACTTGTTTGGCAATGTAAACATATGTTTCCCATGCCAAAAAAGCCCCTTTGAATTGAAAGAAAGAGAGAGAGAGAGAGAGAGAGAGAGAGAGAGAGAGAGAGAGAGAGAGAGAGAGAGAGAGAGAGAGAGAGAGAGAGAGAGAGAGAGAGAGAGAGAGAGAGCGAGAGAGAGAGAGAGAGAGAGAGAGAGAGATAAACTGTGTTTATTTTCAGCAAACTTAACATGTGTAAATATTTGTATGAACATAACAAGATTCAACAACTGAGACATAAACTGAACAAGTTCCACAGACATGTGACTAACAGAAATTGAATAATGTGTCCCTGAACAAAGTGGGGGTCAAAAGTAACAGTCAGTATCTGGTGTGGCCACCAGCTGCATTAAGTACTGCAGTGCATCTCCTCCTCATGGACTGCACCAGATTTGCCAGTTCTTGCTGTGAGATGTTACCCCACTCTTCCACCAAGGCACCTGCAAGTTCCCAGACATTTCTGGGGGGAATGGCCCTAGCCCTCACCCTCCGATCCAACAGGTCCCAGACGTGCTCAATGGGATTGAGATCCGGGCTCTTCGCTGGCCATGGCAGAACACTTACATTCCTGTCTTGCAGGAAATCACGCACAGAACGAGCAGTATGGCTGGTGGCATTGTCATGCTGGGGGTTCATGTCAGGATGAGCTTTCAGCAAGGGTACCACATGAGGGAGGAGGATGTCTTCCCTGTAACGCACAGCGTTGAGATTGCCTGCAATGACAACAAGCTCAGTCCGATGATGCTGTGACACACCGCCCCAGACCATGATGGACCCTCCACCTCCAAATCGATCCCGCTCCAGAGTAAAGGCCTCGGTGTAACGCTCATTCCTTCGACGATAAACGCGAATCCGAAAATCACCCCTGGTGAGACAAAACTGCGACTCGTCAGTGAAGAGCACTTTTTGCCAGTCCTGTCTGGTCCAGCGACGGTGGGTTTGTGCCCATAGGCGACATTGTTGCCGGTGATGTCTGGTGAGGACCTGCCTTACAACAGGCCTACAAGCCCTCAGTCAAGCCTCTCTCCGCCTATTGCGGACAGTCTGAGCACTGATGGAGGGATTGCGCGTTCCTGGTGTAACTTGGGCAGTTGTTGTTGCCATCCTGTACCTGTCCCGCAGGTGTGATGTTCGGATGTACCGATCCTGTGCAGGTGTTGTTACACGTGGTCTGCCACTGCGAGGACGATCAGCTGTCCGTCCTGTCTCCCTGTAGCGCTGTCTTAGGCGTCTCACAGTACGGACATAGCAATTTATTGCCCTGGCCACATCTGCAGTCCTCATGCCTCCTTGCAGCATGCCTAAGGCATGTTCACACAGATGAGCAGGGACCATGGGCATCTTTCTTTTGGTGTTTTTCAGAGTCAGTAGAAAGGCCTCTTTAGTGTCCTATGTTTTCATAACTGTGACCTTAATTGCCTACCGTCTGTAAGCTGTTAGTGTCTTAATGACCGTTCCACAGGCGCATGTTCATTAATTGTTTATGGTTCATTGAACAAGCATGGAAAACAGTGTATAAACCCTTTACAATGAAGATCTGTGAAGTTATTTGGATTTTTACGAATTATCTTTGAAAGACAGGGTCCTGAAAAAGGGACGTTTCTTTTTTTGCTGAGTTTATATACAGAGAGAGAGAAATATATATACAGCTGTGGAAAAAATTAAGAGACCAATGCAAAATTATCAGTTTCTCTGGTTTTACTATTTATGGGTATGTGTTTGGGTAGAAATAACATTTTTGTTTTATTCTATAAACTACTGACAACATTTCTCCCAAATTCCAAATAAAAATATTGTCATTTAGAGCATTTTTTTGCAGAAAATGACAACTGGTCAAAATAACAAAAAGGATATAGTTTTGTCAGACCTCGAATAATGCAAAGAAAAGAAGTTAATGTTCATTTTTAAACAACACAATACTAATGTTTTAACTTAGGAAGCGTTCAGAAATCAATATTTGGTGGAATAACCCTGATTTTCAATCACAGCTTTCATGCGTCTTGGCATGCTCTCCACCAGTCTTTCACATTGATGTTGGGTGACTTTATGCCACTCTTTGTCACGACCCGGTGCGAGAAACAGTCACTAATAATTGTCAGAACCCAGAAGATGAGGCAGACACAGCTGTACTAGAGATGGTGGTTTATTAAAGAACAAAATCTTCAGGCAAAGAAGCTAAATCCACAATGTCCAAAAATAAAGCCAAGAGGCACAAAGAGGAAAACCTCCAAAAACAAAAGAAACTCCACAAAGTGGTAAAAAACAGCAGGGAAAAACAAACCTCAAAAGACTACTCAAACAAAACACAAGAACTAAACCAGAGAACCTCTGGAAAATCCCACCAGAGAAATATCTATATAAAACAAGGCTTGGGCTGGGGCTGGGTGCTAACTTACAAACACTGAGCAAGGAACTGAGGAACACACAGGGTATAAATACTAACAAGGGAATGACCTACAGGTGCAAACAATAATTAGAGCAAGAAAAACAAAAGGTACAAAAAGGTGCAATGGGGACATCTAGTGACCAAAACCCGAACAGTCATGGCCAAAACCTGACAGAATCCCCCTCCTAGGAACGGCTCCTGACGTTCCTACCAGCCTTCTCAGGGTGGAGGGCCCTGAACTGACGAATGAGGTCAGGGTCCAGTATGTCCTTGGCAGGAACCCAGGAGCGCTCCTCGGGACCGTAGCCTTCCCAGTCCACCAGATACTGCCAGGACCGCTGCACCCGGCGGGAATCCAGTATCCGGTGGACGGTATAAGCCGACTGACCACCGATGACACGGGGCGGAGGGGGAGGTCTGCCTGCCGGGATAAGGGGAGAAAAAACAACAGGTTTTAATAAAGAAATGTGAAATGTTGGATTGATCTTAAGTGATCTGGGTAAGTGCAGGCGAAAAGTAACGGGATTGACTCTCCTGGCAATCTTAAAGGGACCGATGAACCTCTGGGACAGCTTGCGAGACTCCACCCGTAGTGGTAGGTTCTTAGTTGAGAGCCATACTCTCTGGCCGGGGTACAGGGTAGGACCGGGACGGCGACCTCTGTTGGCTTGTCGTTGGTACTGCTGAGAGGAACGCAGAAGATTAAGACGTGCCTTCTTCCACGTAAGCCGACAGCGTCTGATGAACCTCGAGGCTGAAGGCACTCTGACTTCTGCCTCCTGGTCCGGGAACAATAGAGGCGCATAGCCAAACTGACACTCATGCGGGGACATACCAGTGGAGGAGGAGCACAAGGTGTTGTGCGCGTACTCGGCCCAAACAATGAAGGATGACCAAGTGGACGGGTTGTTGGAAACCATGCATCTGAGGGTGGTTTCCAGCTCCTGATTCATCCTCTCAGTTTGGCCATTGGACTCCGGATGGTACCCTGAAGATAAACTGGCCGTGGCCCCT
Source organism: Coregonus lavaretus (assembly GCF_964263955.1). Classification (NCBI taxonomy): domain Eukaryota; kingdom Metazoa; phylum Chordata; class Actinopteri; order Salmoniformes; family Salmonidae; genus Coregonus; species Coregonus lavaretus. The sequence continues at coordinate 77,115 of NW_028160879.1, forward strand.
ATGAGTTGGCAGAAGGCCTTCCAAAACCTTGAGGCGAACTGGGGACCTCTGTCGGAAACCATATCTTGCGGAATCCCAAAGACTCGGAACACATGGTTAATCACCAACTCAGCTGTTTCCTTGGCAGAAGGTAATTTGGTCAAAGGAACAAACCTGGCCGCCTTAGAAAACCTGTCGATGATGACTAGGATCGTAGTATTACCATGGGACGGAGGAAGGCCAGTAATAAAGTCCAACGAGATATGGGACCAGGGTCGGTGGGGAATAGATAGAGGGTGAAGGAGTCCTTGAGGGCGGAGGTGAGAAGATTTGCCCTGGCAGCACACGGAACAGGCCTTGATGAAAGTGGCAACGTCTTCTTTTATGGTGGGCCACCAGAACTTACGCTGGATGAACTCCAAGGTGCGGCCTACGCCCGGGTGACAGGTGAGGCGAGAGGAGTGCCCCCACCGAAGGACTTGGGACCTTGCTGCCTTGGGAACAAACAACCGATTAGCAGGACCTCCTCCAGGGCCCGGTTCGATGGCTTGAGCTTGTTTCACGGTATCCTCCACTTGCCACGAGATCGGAGCCACGATCTTAGCGGCCGGAAGGACAGTCATGTCAGTATCTTCTCGAATGGCAGGAGAGTAGATTCGTGACAAGGCGTCCGGTTTGAGATTCTTCGACCCGGGTCTATAGGTGAGGATAAACTGAAATCGGCTGAAGAAAAGAGACCATCGAGCTTGTCTGGCGTTCAACCGCTTCGCCTGCTGGATATACTCCAGATTCTTGTGGTCCGTAAGCACTTGAAACGGTTGAGAAGCCCCCTCGAGCCAGTGTCTCCATTCCTTCAATGCCATCTTAACCGCTAGGAGTTCACGATCCCCCACATCGTAATTCCTCTCGGCCGGGGTAAGCCGGTGAGAGAAGAAGGCGCAAGGATGAAGCTTCTTGTCTTCACCCCTCTGAGACAGGACAGCTCCAACCCCAACCTCTGATGCGTCTACCTCCACCACAAAAGGTTCATCCGCCGTTGGTAGTGTCAGGATGGGAGCAGAGAGGATGCGCTGCTTGAGTCCTTGGAAGGCCGTCTCAGCTTCTCTTCCCCACAGAAACCTTGTGTTGCCACCCTTGGTTACCGCCGAGAGAGGGGCTGCCACCGAGCTGAAGTTCTTGATGAACTTGCGGTAAAAGTTGGTGAAGCCCAGGAAACGCTGAACTTCCTTAACGGACTTGGGGGTGGGCCAATCCGCTACCGCCTCTACCTTCTTGGGGTCCATCTGGACTCGTCCGGGTTCCACTATAAATCCCAGGAATTGTACTCGAGAGGAATGGAATTCACACTTCTCCGGCTTAACGTACAAATGGCTGTCTAGGAGGCGTTTGAGCACTTGTCTGACATGCTTCGTGTGTTCTTGAAGGGAGCTCGAAAAGATGAGGATGTCATCCAAGTAAACAAACACAAAGATGTTAAGCATATCCCTAAGCACATCGTTTATGAGCGCTTGGAACACAGCCGGAGCGTTGGTCAGGCCGAAGGGCATCACCGAGTATTCGTAGTGACCAGTAGGCGTGTTGAAAGCGGTCTTCCACTCGTCCCCGGGTTTGATCCGCACAAGATGGTATGCGTTCCGCAGGTCAAGCTTAGTGAAGACAACTGCTTCCTGGAGCAGCTCAAAGGCTGTGGCCATAAGAGGTAGCGGGTAGCGGTTACGGACGGTTATGGCATTGAGTCCCCGGTAGTCGATGCAAGGTCGTAATCCACCGTCTTTCTTGGCCACAAAGAAAAACCCTGCTCCCGCCGGCGAGGTAGATGGACGCATGAGGCCTGCTGTCAGAGCGTCCTTGATGTAGGTATCCATAGCAGCTCGTTCGGGAGGGGAAAGGGAAAAGATCCGACCCCTGGGAGGGCAGGTCCCCGGCAACAGGTCGATGGTGCAATCGTAAGGTCTATGGGGTGGTAGTTTGGTGGCCCTCTGTTTGCTAAATACCAGTTTGAGGTCATGGTAACACTCGGGAACTCGGGACAAGTCGATGGATTCTAGAGACTCGGAAGGAGAACTCTGGGAACTCGGGAAGATACAAGTGGCTTGGCACGTAGGACCCCACTGCTTGATAGTGCCCACAGACCAGTCGATGTGAGGGTTATGGCTGTGAAGCCAGGGATAACCAAGGACGAGAGGAAACTCGGAACAGGAGATCAGATGAAAGTTCATCACTTCCTGGTGTTGGGAAACTGAAAGTCGTAAGGGGGTAGTGGCACGAGTGACAAGTCCAGATCCCAAAGGACTTCTATCCAACGTAGTAACCCTTATGGGGTCACTTAGAGGTTCAGAAGGAACGCCATTCTCCTTCGCCCAGATCCCATCCATGAAGTTACCTGCGGCTCCAGAGTCTACCAAGGCTTGAAGAGAAAACTTGTGGTCGTCCCAGGAGAGGGTAACTGGAATGAGCAGGCGGGAGTTGGATGGATGGGAGGAGGTTATGTTTCCCGTTACAGTCCTCCCAGGCCTGCACGGGAGAGTGCGTTTCCCTGGAGCCCGGGACACGTGGAGCGGAAATGGCCCGGTTTGCCGCAATATAGACAGCATCGCTCCCTCATCCGGCGGTCTCTCTCAGCCTGGGAGATGCGTCCAACCTGCATGGGTTCTGGTGGAGCCAGCGAGGATAAAGGTGGAGACTCGGAGCTGGAACCGATAGGAGCTGGGGTGAGCGGTCTATGGTTTTGTTCTCTCTCTCTCAGACGCTGGTCTATGCGTGAAGCCAACTTGATAAGGGACTCGAGGTTGTCCGGTGGTTCCCGAGTGGCCAGTTCATCTTGGATGGTGTCAGAAAGACCCTTCAAAAAACACACTGTGAGCGCCTCGTCGTTCCAGCCACTTGCTGCTGCCACAGTGCGGAACTGGATGGCATAGTCCGTCACGCTGCGCCGACCTTGGCGGAGAGTCAGGAGCTGTTTGGCTGAGTCAGGGCCGTTGGTAGGACCTTGAAACACTCGCTTGAATTCTTCAGCAAAGGTAGAGTAGCTGGCACAGCAGGGACTTTGGGCATCCCACACAGCAGTAGCCCAGGCTAGGGCCTTTTCCGACAGCAGGGTGATGATATATGCTATCTTGGACCGGTCGGTGGGAAACGACGATGGTTGCAGCTCAAAGGAGAGAGAACATTGGGTGAAAAACCCCTTACAAACACTCGGATCCCCTGAGAACCGTTGGGGAGGCGGCAGACGAGGTTCAGCCAGGGGATTAACTGCCAGGGGCCCTTGAATCGGATGAACTGGAGCAGAAGCGGTTGCCGGGGAAAGTCGATCCGAAATCTGCTTTATGGAAGTCAGCATCTCTGACAGAAGTTGAGAATGTCTAGCCATTAAGGCCTCTTGCTGAACCAGAGCAGCTTCGTGGCGTTGGACAGTCCCCTCATGGTGGGACAGCATGGAAAAAAGATCCTGGGTACTGGCTGCCTCTGGGTTCATAATAGGGGCTCAGTGTTTCTGTCACGACCCGGTGCGAGAAACAGTCACTAATAATTGTCAGAACCCAGAAGATGAGGCAGACACAGCTGTACTAGAGATGGTGGTTTATTAAAGAACAAAATCTTCAGGCAAAGAAGCTAAATCCACAATGTCCAAAAATAAAGCCAAGAGGCACAAAGAGGAAAACCTCCAAAAACAAAAGAAACTCCACAAAGTGGTAAAAAACAGCAGGGAAAAACAAACCTCAAAAGACTACTCAAACAAAACACAAGAACTAAACCAGAGAACCTCTGGAAAATCCCACCAGAGAAATATCTATATAAAACAAGGCTTGGGCTGGGGCTGGGTGCTAACTTACAAACACTGAGCAAGGAACTGAGGAACACACAGGGTATAAATACTAACAAGGGAATGACCTACAGGTGCAAACAATAATTAGAGCAAGAAAAACAAAAGGTACAAAAAGGTGCAATGGGGACATCTAGTGACCAAAACCCGAACAGTCATGGCCAAAACCTGACACTCTTGGCACAAAAATTCAAGCAGCTCGGCTTTGTTTGATGGCTTGTGACCATCTATCTTCCTCTTGATCACATTCCAGAAGTTTTCAATGGTGTTCAGGTCTGGAGATTGGGCTGGCCATGACAGGGTCTTGATCTGGTGGTCCTCCATCCATACCTTGATTGACCTGGCTGTGTGGCATGGCGCATTGTCCTGCTGGAAAAACCAATCCTCAGAGTTGGGGAACAATGTCAGAGCAAAAGGAAGCAAGTTTTCTTCCAGGACAACCTTGTACGTGGCTTGATTCATGCGTCTTTCACAAAGACAAATCTGCCCGATTCCAGCCTTGCTGAAGCACCCCCAGATCATCACCGATCCTCCACCAGATTTCACAGTGGGTGCGAGACACTGTGGCTTGTAGGCCTCTCCAGGTCTCCGTCTAACCATTAGACGACCAGGTGTTGGGCAAAGCTGAAACATTTTCTCATCAGAGAAGATGACCTTACTCCAGTCCTCTACGGTCCAATCCTTATGGTCTTTTGCAAACCTCAGCCTGGCTCTTCTTTGCTTCTCATTGATGAAGGGCTTTTTTCTAGCTTTGCACGACTTCAGCCCTGCCCCTAGGAGCCTGTTTCGAACCGTCCTCGCCGTGCACTTCACCCCAGCTGCCGTTTGCCATTCTTTTTGTAGGTCACTTGATGTCATCCTACGGTTGTTGAGTGACATTTGAATGAGTTGGCGGTCATCCCGGTCAGTAGAGAGTCGTTTTCGCCCTCTGCCAGTCTGTAGCTTTGCTGTCCCCAATGTCTGCTGCTTGACCTTGTTCTTATGAACCGCCGTCTTTGAAATTCCAAGGATGGAAGCAACCTGACGCTCACTGTATCCCTCTGCCAGTAAAGCCAGAATTGAACTCTTTTGGAATGGTCAATAGTTATTTTTTGATTAATATTACTTTTGAGGTACTATTAGCACTGTTTTTGTTCTTGCCTATTGCAAGAGGATAGTGATGACCACAGCAGTGGTTTTTATACTTTTCCTCGTTAAATAAGATTTGGTTCAGGTGATCACCTAATCAGTACCTAATTCAGTAGAATGAGGTGTACCTGTGTTGGAATTCAACGGACACTGGAATGGAATGGTTGTCATACATGTAGAGATGCTGATTTAAGAAAGATTTGCAGTGGTCTCTTAATTTTTTCCACAGCTGTATATATATATATATATATAGTGGGGAGAACAAGTATTTGATACACTGCCGATTTTGCAGGTTTTCCTACTTACAAAGCATGTAGAGGTCTGTAATTTTTATCATAGGTACACTTCAATTGTGAGAGACGGAATCTAAAACAAAAATCCAGAAAATCACATTGTATGATTTTTAAGTAATTAATTTGCATTTTATTGCATGACATAAGTATTTGATCACCTACCAACCAGTAAGAATTCCGGCTCTCACAGACCTGTTAGTTTTTCTTTAAGAAGCCCTCCTGCTCTTCACTCATTACCTGTATTAACTGCACCTGTTTGAACTCGTTACCTGTATAAAAGACACCTGTCCACACACTCAATCAAACAGACTCCAACCTCTCCACAATGGCCAAGACCAGAGAGCTGTGTAAGGACATCAGGGATAAAATTGTAGACCTGCACAAGGCTGGGATGGGCTACAGGACAATAGGCAAGCAGCTTGGTGAGAAGGCAACAACTGTTGGCGCAATTATTAGAAAATGGAAGAAGTTCAAGATGACGGTCAATCACCCTCGGTCTGGGGCTCCATGCAAGATCTCACCTTGTGGGGCATCAATGATCATGAGGAAGGTGAGGGATCAGCCCAGAACTACACGGCAGGACCTGGTCAATGACCTGAAGAGAGCTGGGACCACAGTCTCAAAGAAAACCATTAGTAACACACTACGCCGTCATGGATTAAAATCCTGCAGCGCACGCAAGGTCCCCCTGCTCAAGCCAGCGCATGTCCAGGCCCGTCTGAAGTTTGCCAATGACCATCTGGATGATCCAGAGGAGGAATGGGAGAAGGTCATGTGATCTGATGAGACAAAAATATAGTTTTTTGGTCTAAACTCCACTCGCCGTGTTTGGAGGAAGAAGAAGGATGAGTACAACCCCAAGAACACCATCCCAACCGTGAAGCATGGAGGTGGAAACATCATTCTTTGGGGATGCTTTTCTGCAAAGGGGACAGGACGACTGCACCGTATTGAGGGGAGGATGGATGGGGCCATGTATCGCGAGATCTTGGCCAACAACCTCCTTCCCGCAGTAAGAGCATTGAAGATGGTTCGTGGCTGGGTCTTCCAGCATGACAACGACCCGAAACACACAGCCAGGGCAACTAAGGAGTGGCTCCGTAAGAAGCATCTCATGGTCCTGGAGTGGCCTAGCCAGTCTCCAGACCTGAACCCAATAGAATATCTTTGGAGGGAGCTGAAAGTCCGTATTGCCCAGCGACAGCCCCGAAACCTGAAGGATCTGGAGAAGGTCTGTATGGAGGAGTGGGCCAAAATCCCTGCTGCAGTGTGTGCAAACCTGGTCAAGACCTACAGGAAAAGTTTGATCTCTGTAATTGCAAACAAAGGTTTCTGTACCAAATATTAAGTTATGCTTTTCTGATGTATCAAATACATATGTCATGCAATAAAATGCAAATTATTTACTTAAAAATCATCCAATGTGATTTTCTTGATTTTTGTTTTAGATTCCGTCTCTCACAGTTGAAGTGTACCTATGATAAGAATTACAGACCTCTACATGCTTTGTAAGTAGGAAAACCTGCAAAATCGGCAGTGTATCAAATACTTGTTCTCCCCACTGTATATATATATATACATATAAATAGAGAGTGCAAAGCTGTCATCAAGGCAAAAGGTGGCTACTTTGAAGAATCTCAAATATAAAATATATTTTGATTTGTTTAACACTTTTTTGGTTACTACATGATTCCATATGTGTTATTTCATAGTTTTGATGTCTTCACTATTATTCTACAATGTAGAAAATAGTAAAAATAAAGAAAAACCCTTGAATGAGTAGGTGTGTCCAAACTTTTGACTGGTACTATATATATATATGAGAGAGAGAGAGAGAGAGAGAGAGAGAGAGAGAGAGAGAGAGAGAGAGAGAGAGAGAGAGAGAGAGAGAGAGAGAGAGAGAGAGAGAGAGAGAGAGAGAGAGAGAGAGAGAGAGCATTGGAATGTGTGATATTTAGTCGGGGGTGGGGTAGTGTGCTGGCGGTGATCCTCTAGCTATAGACAGACACCAGGCAGGCCCCATAGATAGACACATTATGAGGGGAGAGAAGGGAGAGAGGAAGGGGTTAGGACTGAGACATTTTTCACACAGAAAAAAAAGCTCTCAAATATTCAAAATATACTTTCTTGCCATCAACAGTCCCATTGGTGTCATGATGTTCTATGTATGTCTATGTTGATATTCTTCCAACCGGTTTTCATAGAGTTTGGAGAATGCGAAATGCTGTTGTGAGAGACTGTGTTGGTCAAATCCTCAATTAACTATATCCTCAATTGAAACTAAGAGTGTTGGGTGGAATCTGAGGTCTTCAACCTCTCAATGTATAATAACTTTAGAGATTATGCATCTGGGTTCCATTTTGTCTTTGACTACTAAAATAAGTTCAGATCTTGATTGACAGAGACCAAAATCTTTTCCCTTTTGTCTTTAAGCTGAATGTTTGCAGAAAATAATATCAGTTTGGAAAGAGAATGGATATATATTTTGAAATTCTATTGTTATTGTAACAGATCTTGGTTTGTCCAACCAACGACACCCTCCGTGGATTGCTGTGACGTTTGTGCCAGTCAATGAGTTAAGTCAGTCTCCAATCTCAGCTTTGCCTCAGAGCAGAATAACGGCACCTCGTTCCCCTTTGGTCCTCCCAAAACTGATAGAGGGAGGAGGAGGAGAGAGGGACAGATGAAGAATGTTGCAGCTGATAACCTCCCTGCCTCAAAATCCCCCCCCAGCTCTCCCTTTCTGTCTCTTTCTCCCCCTCTCACTCTCTCCCCCGCTCACTCTCTCCCCCTCTCACTCTCTCCCCTGCTGTATTTGATGGGGGCCGTTGTGAATCCCTCAAAGTCTAGGCAGAGGCAGGCGTTCAAGCGCTGTCTGTAATTGCCTCAGTCTAGACACTGTCTGGTATGGGGAGGAACATACACACGCACACAGATAGAGGAGAGTGAAAGGGGTGGGGTGTGTGGTAGAGAGGGGTACTGGGGGGTCTAAACTTCTTCCAATTAAGAAGTAAATAAAGTAATTGGAAAGATGTGTTTTCCTGTAAGATCATATGGAACAAAACTAGTGTTATGTATAGGAGTGTTGATCTGGACAAATTGTAGGTCATCCACTGTGTTTTGGCATTTTCTTCACTAACAGTATATATGCTTTCCAGAGCAGCACTATTAACCCTGCCGATGAAGTAGACAAAGCTTCACCCCTGTCCTCTGTGTGTGGACAAAGGTCATTTTAAGCTTAGGGGTTAGGTTTAGGGTTAGGGTTACAATTAGGGTAAGAATTAGAGTTAGGGTTAGGAGTTAGGTTTAGGTTTAGGTTTAGGGTTTGGGTTACAGGTTAAGGTTAAGGTTAAGGTTAGGGTTAAGGTTAAGGTTAAGGTTAAGGTTAAGGTTAAGGTAAGGGTAAGGGTTAGGGGTTAGGATTTTGAATGGAAATACATTTTAGGTCCCCACAAGGATAGAAGAACAGAATGTGTGTGTGTGTGTGTGTGTGTGTCAGGTGCGAAGACATGACCCTTCATATGCAGCTGTGTGTGAGTGTGTGTGTGTGTTTGTGTGTGTGTGTATTTGTGCCTGTGTCTGTGATGCTACGCTCTGCGTGGCTCAGGCCTTTCTCTCAGCGGGAGGTTGAAGTGGAGGAAACTCAAATTGACATGAAAGGGATTCTGGTACAGCATTTATTCCCTCTTCAGATCCTCTACATACCTTCCAGAAAAAACACTCTCCTCAGGAATAAAAATAACAAATTCACTCACTGTAGAGGGCAGAATTTGACAGTGCAAAGAACGAAAACTTGAAAAGTGACCCTGCTGCCTACATTTACAACTAAAGCCAACCCATTAGATCAGCTTTAAGAAGCTAAAATGAACTATTAGCATACCTACCATAGCTATAGCTGTCTTAGTATTTTCCGTGATTCCTTGGCCATTTAACTTTCCTTGGCCTTAGCATTCAGTTCCAAAAAAAGCTATACGCTAAGGATCCTCTCTAGGGACATTCCGACACATCTTTTTGGACAGATCATCTGAGAAAGCGCCTCAGGTGCCCTATCGACCCTTTGGCCTTGTTGTCTGGGTATCCATCTCTCTCTATGCCTCGCCCTCTCTTTGAAACGCTTGTCTTGTAGGCCCTCCGATGGTAAACAAAAAGAGAGTTGTAGGACTATATGGACCTGCAAACAGCAGGACACGTAGGGCTGCCTGTTAGAATACATATAACCAAGCAAGATACATGGAAGGTCATCTTCTACCAAAAGTGGTAAATAGATTTCCTTCTAGACATCTATTTTTTGATTACCTTGAGCATAACAACTAACAGCAGAGTTACGGTCTGGTGTTACTTTTGTAGCTTGACTACAGCATTTGCAAGCGAGTAGAACTTTAACCATTCGGGCGGCAGGTAGCCTGGCGGGTAGGAGCGTTGGGCCAGTAACTGAAAGGTTGCTGTATCAAATCCCCCGAGCTGACAAGGTAAAACTCTGTTGTTCTGCCCCTGAGCAAGGCAGTTAACCCATTGTTCCCCAGGCGCCGTGGATGTCGGTTAAGGCAGCCCTCCGCACCTCTCTGATTCAGAGGGGTTGGGTTAAATGCGGAAGACACATTTCCGTTGTACAACTGACTAGGTATCCCTATATTCTTTACCCTGACTATCATGTTTTATATTTTGGTGTAGTGTTGTTTACTGTGGGACAGTAATTCCATACACTTCATGTTTTAAATTTTGCAGATCACTTTGTGGCTGTAGGCCTACAATAAGCTATCCTTAAATTGTATCAAATTAGGTAAAAACTAGGTAAATACCGGTAAAAAACGTAATTGGCTAGTTTGTGGTAGCCAACTTGTCAATCTGGCATGAATGTTAAATACACCAAATGCATACTTGCTTGAAGCAAAGATCATATTCAAGTGGCAAAAAGCCACGTGGGAAATTCTCTTCGGAGGAGAAGATGAAAATCATGACGAGTAGACGAACAAGTTACAGATTAACTAACACTGTCTCCCTTCTAGAAGAAACTACCCTAGTATATCAACTATACATATTCAGCCAGGTCACCTGTGATACAAGTCAGTATTCGAAGTCCATCCATGTCTAAGGACGTCGGGAGATAACGTGGAAACAGTGAGTGCTGTTACTTTCAAGTAGGTTTCAGTTTTGCTAGGGCATTGGAGATGGAGGATGGCGAAAGGACGTAAGCATCTGGCTCCGATTCCAAAGGTTGCAAGCTTGAATACAGCGATTGAGAGTTGTTTTTGAGATTTTTGTTTTAAGCCTATCCCAAATCTTAACCCTTACCTTAACCATTCGAAGTTAATGCCTAACCTTAAGATTTCAGAGTTAATGCCTAAACTTAACCTTAAACACTTTGAAATGTGATGTTTGCAACCACTTCGAAATGTGAAGTTTGAGAAACATGGATGAAAGTCTAATTCTGATCTGAGACTGTGAGCGCTAGTTAACATATTAAGTAAATCCTCTCTTACATTAAAAACTATTTTTGAGTGCGGTTGGAGATGGAGGAGTTCTACAGAAGATATAGTGGCGGTCTAAAGGTCTATAAAAGGTAGAAATGTATCAAGGAGGACAAAGGAAGGTAAATGCAAATGAAAGACTGTGTTGGTGTACGTTGTTTTGAGGGCCCTCCATGGAAAGATAGAGGGATGGAGGGAGCGTGGAATGGAAGGTTATATGGAAATCTAGCCCGCTACAGAGGTCAACCATTGAAGGTTCTCTTCTTTCCCTATACCGGTCTTCACTAGCTTCCCTTTCTCTTTCTCCCTTTCCGCGTCCACATTCACTCAACCCAACACAGCTAGATGGGGAAAGATTTATTTTGCGGTGGATGTGTGTTTGTGTATGAACCACAACAGAACCCCCCATCCTCCACACACAAACACACACACACACACCCCTCCACCCGACAAAAACCACTACCCTCCAACCAGCCCCCTTTCTCTCTATCTGCCTCTGCGCATTGCCTTAACACACATCAAACCACCGCATTTCAAACAAACCTTTTCTGTCCCAGAGCTAGCCTCCCACAAAACCTTTTCATTTCATACAGAGAGAGAGAAAGAGAGAGAGAGAGAGAGAGAGAGAGAGAGAGAGAGAGAGAGAGAGAGAGAGAGAGAGAGAGAGAGAGAGAGAGAGAGAGAGAGAGAGAGAGAGAGAGAGAGAGAGAGAGAGGAGGGAGAAAAGACGGTAAAAAGGAACAAGGGATGGGGCATTGCGGAGGAGGGAGGGAGAGGGAGGGAGAGGGAGGGAGAGGGAGGGAGAGGGAAGGGGGGTTTAGACATCATTGTAATGATGGAGCGCAACTCGATACTCTTGCATGCTGAATATTCCCCTGGAGGGCTTTTTCCATTACCCGAGCACAGCAGAATGGTGGAGTCGTTTAGTTGAACCGAGCTCTCTCTCTCTCTCTCTCTCCCTGTCAATCCCCCCTCCTTCCCAATGGCCCCCTCTACCTCCCCTCTCTCAACCCTCACACTTCCCCCGTCCCTCTTCCCTCTCTCTCTCTCTCTCTCTCTCTCTCGCTCTCTTTTGCTCTCTCTCCCCTTGCGCTGTGTTTTTCCATAGGCACATTGTGCAAATGTAACCTTTCGTGAGGCCCCTCCCTTCCAGGAAGTTGGCTAGCCCCTTTGCTGCCAGGAAATATGAAAAACTGGCAGGCTGCCAGTTTAATCTGCAAACAGACAGAGAGAGAGAGGGAGGGAGGGAGAGAGGACGGGTGGAGGGAGAGAGGGAGGGAGGAAGGGTGGAGGGAGAGAGGGAGGACTGAGCGGAGGTGAGATGGAGGGGAAGGAAATGTTGCAGCCAGCAGGAAGAGAGAGAGAAGAGAGAGAAGGAAAAAAACAGAGAGGAGAGAAAGAGGGCGAGGAGAATTTAACTAGCAAAAAAGAGCCACATCAACTACTGTAGATAATTAATATGTGGATGTTCTCGCTGGCAACCGGCAGTCAACACACTACAATCACCTACAGCAGTGGGCACAGCATGCACTCACATGCACACACACACAGGCACACAAGCATACACACACACACAGGCACACAAGTGCACACACACACACAGAACAGTATTTCTGCTCTTGTCTCGGACACACCCTTTTCAACTATTTCTTCCTTGTAGCCTATTGTGTCTCAAACACACACACACACACACACACACACTCATGTTACTGCTGCTATGTTGGCTAGAATGGCAACCATATCCCAGAGTCCTTTGTCAGATCAGGCAGTAACTCCATTATACAACTGTCCACATCACGGCCTCACTAGTACAACACAAACAACTCCTATTGACAGAGGCTTACTGTGTTACTGATCATGTTGTTACGGTGCTATAACATAGCTATATATCACCAATAACTGGACAATACTATCGATGATAGCACCATCATTGTTTATCGCTTCACATTAGCTGTCAAGGGCACCTTGGACCAGCTCACTCGTTCAGAGACAAAGTGTTTGGTTTTGAACATAAGGTGGCCATGTCTTTATGTTTTTACCTGGGACATCTTCACACATATACACACGCACACGCACACAGATAGATACATCATATAGCCCCCATCTTAGGGTGTGTGTGTGTGTGTGTGTGTGTGTGTGTGTGTGCGGGCTTGGAGAGGGGAGAGTGAGTCACCTCACACACTCAAACACTCCTAAATGTGGTTTTCTTTTTCCAGGCTCCACGTTAGACAGTGTAGCTCCCATGAACGGACACTGCGATTTTAACGTGAGGGAGCTGGAGCTGAAGAAGTCAATTTACCTACAGTGCCCCCTGGTGCCTATGTGACGCTACTGCAATGTGTTCACATTATGGGGGTGTGAGCGCCACCACAGGAAATATGTTGTAACTATGTTATTAAATGTTTATAAATGGGTTATTATCATAAATGTATTCCTCATCTGATATAAAGGGCTTATTACATTTTTGATGGACTTTTTCTCCATAGATTTCTACATGGATTTTGGTTTCTGTATGATGTCCGAATTTGAGTAAAGGATCATGACTCTTGTTACGTCAATGTCTTACAATTACAATAAGGGGACTTTTTTGCATTCTTTTTTTTAATAGCTATTTAGAAATTATTCTGGAGCATTTCAATATTTCCCATCCCACATACATTCTCAAACATTGCCGGTTTCGGACACTTCAAAGTCTTTGGTCCATTTTCCAGGTCAGGGCAGCTGCCTCCAACAACCTCCCACATCCCCTTACACCCCCACACATCCCAGAAGTTGTACTTCCTGGAAGCTCTTTCTGTAGTTTGACGTCTGTTATGATGCACTTCCTGCCCTTTGCCAAGCAACGGGTGGGAAACAGACGAGTTAGCAAAGGGATGGACTCATTGGCGAGGAGGTGGAGAAGGAAGGAGAAAAGGAGGGCGGAGGAGGAAGGAGAAAAGGAGTGGGAGGGGGGGTGGTGGTTGTTTTCTTGGCACGCTTTTCACAGATTGTTCAGGGGCTTTGGAGCAGCAAAAGACTTTGAATGGGTAAACAATAGCCAACAACGTGGAGACCAAACCTGGTCATTCATCACACAAACCCTGGTTCTAATCTCTGCTGAACTCTGAACCTTCAGCCAGCCAGTCTTACTGGGGGTGCGATCATCATCTCAGAGTAAGAATGCTAATCTAGGATCAGGTCTTCCCTGTCAATGTAATCAAGTTTGACGTTTTTATTAACACTGGCTTATTTTCTTATGGAACTCCAATTTGAGTTTGCGTCTATAACACCCCAGTACAGTAGATGGTGGCAGGCACGAATCACGTAACCCAGTGGTTTTAGTCAAGCTAACTTGCTAATAAGAGTTAGCTTTACAGAATGGCACATAACCAGCTAGGTTGCCTTTGAAATACGATAGCTAGCTATTGTTATGGCAAACTCCTTGTGTTTTCCACTGTCTCTGCATACTGCTAGGTATTTCCTCTTGCTTATGCCTAGTTTACGGTCCTCTGTAGCTCAATTGGTAGAGCATGGCGCTTGTAATGCCAGGGTAGTGGGTTCGATCCCCGGGACCACCCATACGTAAAAATGTATGCACACATGACTGTAAGTCACTTTGGATAAAAGCGTCTGCTAAATGGCATATTATATTATTATTATAGCATTTGATTTCAACAGTGATGGTTTTGTATAAACCTTGCTGTCTGCCTGTCCGACATGGGAAACATTGTTTCACTTTTGAAATTCGATCTCTCCCATGTACAGAGAATGCTGTGAACGAACAAGACATCAACGTTTCTGATCCAGGCGAAATCATGCAACAATATTGTTATGATGGATATATGTAATTAAATATCAATAGAATGAAAACAGATACAATTTAGCATTTGCTGCCCTTCCAGCTGTAGAGCTTGCAGCTTTAGTTGGCTAAGTGACAAGAAGTTAGACAGCCTGCAACCATTTTGAAAGGCATAGCAACCATTGTTTTTGCAGGGATGAAAGTATTTTGGTTTTTGTCGTCAGATGGAAGGATTCACGAGCATCACGAGCATATGTAAATTAAGTGAAAGTGATGGTTTGTGATTGGAAAATGAGCATTCTTGGTGTTGTTCTTGACCCGGTTCCACACTTGCTATTTTGGCACTGTGTTTCTGGGGCTAGCTCAGAAAAGTCGGTGCTAACCCTGCTCCGGAGCAGGGCCAGCTAGCCCTGGGCTAAGGTTGGTGTAAGCCCACTTTAGAATGTGCAAGTGTGAACACTTGCTTAGCCCCGGGCTAAAATCTCACTTAGCCCAGGCCTAAGGAGGCTCTTAGTCCTGGGCTAAGGTGCAGTTTGAACACGCCTATAGAGAAAAAGTAACCTCCGGGAACCTCCCATTTAATTTGACCAATCCAAGACGGTGGTGGGTTGGAGTTCGCTTGAGAAGAATTCGCCTCAGAAGAGTTTGCAGAGTTAGAACATTTCATCGTGCAGGACACCGCTAGTAAACAACTTGGACGAACAGCTGTCTTCATTTTTTAAAAGTCATTTATGTTCGCTTTTGTTCTAACAAACTAAATGAACAAAAACCATTGCCTTTAGACGCATAGAAAAGGCGGGCAAATTCTGTTCCTGGAGAGTAGCAGTCTGTACAGGCTTTTGTTTTAACACCTCAAACTAAAAGTTGTCTTGAAGACCATAGTTGATTAGTTTAATCAGGTGTGTTAGTGCAGGACTAAGCAAAGACCTGCATACAAATGCAGCCCTTTAGGAGCGATATGACCCTCAAATCAAACCCCTTTTTCAATAGGACTATGGAAATGACCTGGCTCAATTCCCTCCAGCCTTTGCTGTGTCCAGGGGGATCACTGGGAGTCTTTCCCCAGTAGTGGGTGACCAGGTGCTGGGTTAGGGTTGTCTGAACCAGGTGGTCGAGGGTGAGACTTGGGTGGGGGGTCCCTCTGTATTAGTGTAAACACAACCCCCACCTTCCGACACACACAACCCCACCCACCACCCCTGTGTGAATAGCATCCCTTTTCATCTCACACAGTTCTTGTAAAGGGGGGAGCAGGGGGATCCCCCACCCCACCCCAAGCTGCTCTCGCGAACACATAAAAAGGGGGGGCTTGTGGGGAGTATAGGAGGAGGAAGGAGGATTGGAGGGCTAGAGGGAGGGGTGGGGGAATCTGGCTGCTATTTAAATTCCTGCTTTGTTCTCTTAACCCACCCCCCCCCCCCCTTTCCAATACCCCCTCACCCGCTTGCTTCCCCCCTCCCACCTAGCGACCTCTTCCCCCCTCTTTCCTCCTCTTTTCTTTCCTAGTCACCCCCCCCCCCCCCCTCCTTCCCTCTTTCTTTCCCAGTGGAAAAAAATAAGCCTATGAGAGAAAACACTAACAGGCACAGCAGTGGAGGCTAGAAAGAGGGGGAGGGGGAGGGGGAGGGAGAGAGAAAAAGAGAGAGAAAGAGAGGAGGGGGAGAGGGAAGAGGAGGAGGGAGGAGAGAGAGAGAGGGAAGAGGAGGAGGGAGAGAGAGAGAGGGAAGAGGTAGGGGGAGGGGGGTTAGCAGCCAGGGCTGAGGCTTCAACTTCCTGTCTAGCTCTAGAATGGGCCTTTTGTTCGGTTATTGGAGGTCCTCTACAAGAGTCAGAAGAAGAAGAAGTAGTCAGGGCCACTGAGTCAGGGT